>NW_027526385.1:72001098-72023598 GCF_048455015.1 Haemaphysalis longicornis | reverse complement strand
CTCCCCCGCGCACTCTCACCTGTCACTTTCCCGGCCCCACGGGTGCGTTGCGCGGAGGCCAGCGTTATCTGCTGTGAGATACAAAACCCAGCGGCGTTCTGTCAAGAACGCCAGCACTCACCTGAAAAGCGGGCAAAGAGCCATAGAGAGCTTCGCTTTTACAACAAGGGGGGCGGGGGCACTCCAGTCGTTGGCGACTGAAAGTGGAGGGTGCCGCTGTCAAGGCCTTTGCTTACATGCCCCCACTTCGGCTACCGCTACTAATTTGAGGGAAATTAGTAACGCGACGTTGCGCCACGACGTTGCGCTTTGCACGACCTGCACGACGTTGCGCTTTGCAGCAAGTCAATGAACCTAGATCGTTTTTAAAGCGAAGCTTTGCTATCCTCATTAATGACGTGGCCCGTCAATACGCTCTGTCGGAAAGCCAACTTTCTCTGACGATGACGATGAATGGTCGTGGGTGAAGTGAAAGAAGAAAAATAACGCTTGCCGTGGCTGGAATCGAACCTGGGTCCCTCGCATTATGAAACTGGTGTCTTCCCGATTGCTCCGTGTTGAGATGATCGAAGCGAACGCCAAGTAGCAGGTGTTGTTTCGCGCACTTACAGGCCAAATTCATACGTTAAGCCTACGGAGTGCACACCCGAGAGTTTGTGTGCGTATTTTAGAAAAGTGGTTCGTGACTTCAGAGTAGCACATACTCGCAGTCTGGGATTGGCCGACCAAATAATCCTACACGAGAAAGCTTCGCGTTCAACCATCGTCATCGTTACACGGAGGGGTGCATTGTTTTTTATCGTGATCATACACTCAACACATCGTGTTGTTGGGCTAGTTGGTGAATCATTTTAAGGGTTGAAAAAACTGCGCTTAAAGGACCAGACAATAAGAAAGGGACAGGGCGGGCGCACCCGTCCTGTCCGTTCCTTATTGTCTGGTCCTTTACGCGCAGTTTTTGCAACCCTTAAAATATACTCAACACTTCAATGGGCCATGCTGACAAAATACGACATTGTTTAATTTGAAATAACGGTGCTTCAATACATCACTCAGCTCCATTACACCCACGAATGACTTTTTTTAAACAAAAAAAAAAAACAACGTTCAAAGGATTGTAAACTTTCAAATTTTGAGCTACAGTGACGTGTTATGGGCAGGTGTGACGTCATTTGTGCCCGCACTAAAAACATTTTTAGTAGTGTGTTAACTGCACGTTAGAGTTCAAGGGATGCGATCAAACGGACCTAGAGTCCCCACTACAATCGCCCAGTCACATCTCTTACCGATGGGTTAGTTCAGCAGCCGCCAATCGCACAAACAAGGTTCTGTGACGTCATAGAAAAGCTTAGGGAAAGTGGCTATGAAGTTTCCACTGCCTCGGCGCGTTTTTTTAGCTATCTTTTTTATTCGTTTAAAGTTTGCGATAAAATTAATGCCATTGTTATCGGCATAAAGCAGCTTTTTGATGAATTGAACTTACATTTTGTTTCATGACCCCTTTAGTGCCCTTGATAGGGTAGTCCTTAATGAGGACTACCATATGAGGGATACCCTATTATGGTAGTCTTTAATGAGGTAGTCCTTAATGAGTAGTGGAACACTGCAAGGTTACAATTAAATGCACGAATAAGAACAGCGAGAAGAAAAAAAGCACTACTGTAGTTCGTGGTAAAAACTAGATCCAACAATATCAAGAATAACCAGAAAGAAAGACTGGGATAAGTAACACTTGCAGAGGGGCGCAGTTTAAGGCTTAAATTTTGAACTGAGCTAACAATGCCTCTTAAAATTTGTCCCGGTTGTGTTCAGGGGTAAACAATCTGGGAGCTTGTTACATATACACGTGGCGTACCATTTGTTAAACGCGTTATGGAGCCACGTAGTTACAGGATGCTCTCGGATCTAAGTCGACGGCGTGAATAACGGAATTGTCACAGCAGGGTGGAAGTATGGTGGTAATGAAAGTGTAATCCAACTTGTGAAAAATGCATATCTGACCTACTTTACGTTTACATGCCGTCGATTGGAGAGAGAGAGGCTTGCGGCGTGTCTGAGACGGTGAACCGCCACTTGTATTCAGAATTGGTGAAGCAGGCGGCACGTTTTCCAACTCATCAGATACTGAGGTCATGTAAGACGGAACATATGTAAACACTCAAGTGGTGCAAAAGTAATTAAAAAAAAACTGTTGGCATGCACAGGATGAATGCTAACAGTTTTGCAGCTCAGAATATTTTTACGGCAGTTGGTCTCAGCGGCAGCACCGCTGCTCATTGGTGACGAATGTATGCAACCTTTTTTTGTTGTACATGGGCGAGGCTGAACCCTTATTTGTGTTAACTGACCGTGCTAAGTTACAGCAATCGTGTGGCCAGGAATTAAGAAGAAGCCTGCATGCGTTGGTAATTGAACATTACTTGCATTCTTGAAACTTCCAATGCCGTGCTTTCTCAAAATTGCAAAGGACTTGCAGATACAATACAGCTGGCATGATTGAAAAGTGTAGCCTGTAAAATACAACATCTTGACCAGGGGTGGTGCCGAAATCGACATGAACCATAGTCAGAGCCGTGGATACTGCGTTCTCTTTAGTTCGCACAGACACGTGACGTGCTTACACGGACACAAAAACGCGTACGGATTCGGCTCTCCATACATACCATAATTTCAGGAAGGGAAATGAAGCTTCCGATTTCGCTTTAATCATCAAGGTGTGTGTAGATACACATAAAACACGACGAGGCACGGTGGAAGACGGTGACAAGCAGGCCTCAAGATTGCTCGTAGATAGTTCAGGAACGGGTGCCGTATAGAAGAGAAAGAAAGAAAGATGAGAGAGAAAAAAAGAAAGAACGAAATAAAGAAAAGGAAGAGGAATGAAAGAAAGAGAGAGAAAGGATGAATAAAAGGAAGAAAAAATGAATGAAACAAAGAAAGAAAGACGGAAAGAAAGAAAGAAAGAAAGAAAGAAAGAAAGAAAAGAAGAAAGAAAAAGAAAGGAAAGAAGAAAGCGAAGGAAAGAACGTAAGAAAGAACAGAAGAAGTAATGGGAAAGAAAGAACGGAAGAAAGAAAGGGAAAGGAAGAACTGAAGAAATAAAGAAAAAGAAAAAAAAGTGAAAGAAAGAAACGGCACAAATAGGTATGTTTTTTTAAATGTCCACAAAACTAAACAAAACTACTAGTGACGCCTTAGGCGCGCTCTCCTAAAGTTCCGGATATTGCAGTCGCATGCAAAACATCCCATGCCTTGCTCGGAAACGGCACTCAAGATTTGTTAAGGCGCATTGTGTCATGCGGGCGTATTCTGCCGGTTTTTTGCGCAGTGAACGCGAAGTAAACGAATTACGGACCCGCCCTAGCGCTTCTCTTACGAAGCGGTAAAACCGTATTTTTTTTCTGTCACGATGTACGTTTATACTCCTGAAAGCTTGCCAATTGGTTGATTAAGGATGCATTGGACGCGGTACGAACGGCTTGCAACGAAATAAAACAAACATAAGGCCATGATGCCGAAGACCCGAATTTGCGTTGCGCGAAAAAAAGAAAGGCAATAGGAGCGAATGGAATGCGCCGCAAGCCGCGTAGCAGCCTCTCCGCGAAGATCGGCTTTACCGCAATTGTACTCCATCCGCAGTGAAGGCACATGTACAGGGCGGCGTTCCAGCATACAGTCACACTCGGTTATAGCGAACTGCAATATGCGCCATGATTAGTTCGATATATCCAATAGTTCGAAATAGCCGAACCCGCAAACAACGAGTTTTTTGTTACGAGTTCGCAATACGCGGGACCCCACCACCCCCAATTCCCCACCTCCTGCCAACCCCGCATGCATAAACAAAAATAATAAGGTATGCCATTGCCATACACAAAACTATCCATTTATTGCAAGAAATAAAGCTACTTTTCGCTGTAACTACCTACTTTTTCAAAGAGCGGTGATTCTTGTTTTCACTTTCGTTTTGGCTGCGTCAACTAGCACAGCATTCTTTACATGAGACATCATTTGCATCAGTTGCAGTCCGTGTCCTTCAATATCGCAGCAATATTGGTGGAGCACATTGACTGCCGAAAGCGCTTCATTAAGCATCGTACGGCTTCCACTCGCGACGTCCTACACCTCTGTGGGGCTTCCAGCAGCGCCAGCAGCCATGACATCGGCGACGGTGTCGGCGTCCGAGAAGCTCACAGGGAGGGCAACGTCGTCGTCGACACTGAGGCAATCCTCGAAGGGCACTCCTTTCACCACAACATCGGGAACAGTTCGCCGATGCTGCCATCTTGGTCCGGACTCGCTGAATGGGAGGATTTAATCGTGAGTCAGGAGCGTGGGAAACAGTTACGGACAGGGCCGGGAGTCACGTCGATCCATTTGAGGCTCAACGTCTCCATCGCAGCCAATCAACATCTCGATCACCGCTCCGAGACATGCATTTTGACGGCAATTCTAGGTGTGCCAAGTTCAATATATCAGATGTGAACTTCGTTATAAAGAATATGTTTCGCGGGTATTTTCGTAACTGATCTTTCTTTGTTCGATATACAGCGTAATTCGCTGTATCCGGGTTCGTTATGATTGGGTGTGAGTGTAGATCTTGGTCTACGTCGGGATTTAGATGGCTCTTCCCTCCTTCCGGCGAAAGCAAATAGCAGACGGAAAATACACACAGAAAAGCGCGCAGGAGATTTTCGCATACAGCTGTAGCGTGAGATGGCTCCAGGCTGGATACTATTCCGAGCAGTGCTCTCTGAAATTTATGACATCCGCAACGAAATGAAAAGCAATTTCCCGTATTCTATTCTGTGCCATTGCCCCTTTTCATCCATTTTCCTGCCTACTCGGTTCCTTTCAGGAGCTCACCTGTATTCACTTTTACGAAAAGGAATGAAGAAAGGGCGGTCGTCTCATTTTCCTCGGACGTCTGAGTCGTCCGAGGCTTCTTTTATATTCAACGCACTACGTAAGACGACCCTAGATGATGCTAAACTTAAACGTGGCTTTTACTTAATTATTGTATTGCTGTTAAAAAATATTGAGTTAGATAACACCAATACATATTTCTTGGTTTTCGTAGGACTCCTGACTTACACGGTGTTTTCTAATTGCATAACAGTTTTTCATCGTTTATGCGAGAAGAATAGAAGGGGTGTATTTTCGTCCAAGCAATTATTGTTCTATGACCCTAGTCTAAAAAAAAAATTAGTAAAACTGAATGGAATGAGGGTCTCATCCGCTCAGCAAGGCGTGAACCAACGCACGCTTTCCCCTCGCTGCCACAGACTCCCCACCACGCTTTTAAAATGTTTTGACGAGAACGTACGAGTTGTTTTCCTTAGTTGCCAGTTTTTTACGAAGGTCCCGCCGCGTTGGCTCAGTGGCTAAGGCGTTGTCCTACTCAGCACGAAGACGCGGATTTGATCCTGATGAAGACGAAAAGCAAAAACGCCCGTGTACGGGATTTCGGCGCACGTTAAAGATCCCCAGATGGTCAAAATTAATCCGGAGCCCTCCACTACGGCTCGCATCATCACCTGTGAAGCGTCGGCGCGTTAAAACCCTACAATCAATCAATCAATCAATCAATCAATCAATCCAATCAATCCAATCAATCAATCAATCAATCAATCAATCAATCAATCAATCAATCAATCAATCAATCAATCAATCAATCAATCAATCAATCAATCACTTGTCTACGAAGGGATGGCCATATAGCAATTCTCATAAGCATCGTAGTCACCACCACCACCACCATCATCATCATCCTCCCCCCCACTACCACCACCACCATCATCATCATTGGGATCGAATAGAGGGAACGCCCTTAGTTTTAAAGATGACGGAAGCGTCAATCCGAAGGCAGTGGAGATTACCAAGAGTGAATCGCTGAAAGAGAAAGATAGGAAAAAGGCGGTGACAAGAGCGTCATATCCTCATAACCAAGTTTAATACGCGATCAGAAGATTAGTGTCAACTTTAGTGAACAGAAATAATAAATAGCAACAGCTAAAGTCTTTCCGCATGAGAAATGGCATTCGTTATCACCCTGATTCAAAGCGGAATCCTCTAAATTAAGTTATCATTACCGCGTTTTGTCAGGTATGTTCAGAAATTTGTTTAATGCCATTTTGATGGCTCAGTGACTCAATTAATCATCCCCCCCGTTCACACACACACAAAAAAAACTCCATGTGGTCAATATTCATTCAGTACACATGTGCCCAATAAGGATATAAGTAACCGAACATGGCTAAACCTATAAACACGACGGTTAAGAAAATGTGCGGAAACTGTCTGTGATTTGAAAGAACTAAAAATGGCCGTCGAATGTTGGGAGCAAAGTGTTGCTGTCTGGCTCTGGAAGGTCAACCACGTGCAGTGATCAAAAACCTAACCAACTAAAAAGCTTTCTTGCGGGAATAGACGTACTCCTGCTAACTATGCGAAGAAGTAGGACGACTCTAAAGGCTAAAAAATTTAGAGCTACTCCGACGTCGCCGCTGTATAAATGTATGTCCTCAAGTCAAATAAACTGAGCTGGAAGATTGAACATAAAGGCGCTCAAAAAAGAAAGACTCCTTGGCTTATAGAGCTCAAAATCTCGAACGACGAAAATATAAAAAGTCACCTGGTCCAGCGGTATTAACGAAAGATCCACCTGGGATATAAAATCCGGGGACGCTGACAAAGTAGCTCTTCCTCTAACAAGAGCCGTTATTATTTGTCCTGCACAGTGTCCCGCTCAATGTGTATTCATCCATCCTGGGTTTTATTGCGTATTTGAGGGGACGTCGTTCCCTGTTTGTTTTTCCCGCCCCCAAGCCTCGCTGCATGCCGCACCGCGAACTTTAGTTTCGTATCGATCCGGGACTAAGCCATCCATGGGTACTGACAACGCTTGCTTAGCCTGAAAAATGACGACAATAAAGCTTCGAAAGGCAAGGAACAAAGTCGAAAAGGCTGCAATGTCGTATCGCCGCAGCCCTTAGCTGTCCAAACATTCTGCTGCCGAGTTCTATTTGCCGAGACCAGCATTGAGAAGTGTGCGGGCGGCAGCGAGCTTTGTTGAGCGCCGCGAACTTCTTTTTTCGGCCTTCTTAGCTTTGAGGGAGCGAAAAGCTCTTTCCCAGGGGTGAGCTCCGCAGTCTGGGCCACGCTTTTGATCCTGTTTCGTAACTGTACGCGCGAGCAAGATTGTCAGTGCGCACTGGAGAGGCGGAGTAAATGGTAAATACATGCAGAGTCAGGGCGCGTTCCCCACGTGTAGTGAAATCCAGTCCCAAAGCTTCATAAGCTTAGCAGTTTTCTCGTGTCATTGTTCATACGCTACAATGTTTATTCCCTGTGTTTGGCGAAGGTTCGAGCGTTCCTCTATACGTTTTTAACGAAGGTTTCTACAACCACTGAGCTAAAATACGAGCTTTGGGATGGTCGCCACGTGGCTGAAGCATTGGGTGAGCGGTTCGAGGCTTTTTTTTTTCAGGAGGAGGCCAAGAGCAAAAACGTCCGTTCGTATACAAGATTTCGGTGCGCAGTGTTGATATTCGAGTGGTCGAAAATAATTCAGTGCCCTTCACTAAGGTACTACTCAAAGCCCAGGCGTTGGTTTGATGCATAACCCTCCTCTTCACCCCCTTATTTCTGCTACAATAAACAACATTCAAGTGCCTTTTACCAAGTTATTCTCATGAACCGGTGCTCTGGCTGCATTCAGGGAGCTTTCATACGACAAAACACTTTTGTACAATTTATTCACGATTGTTATGTATAAAATCTACACAGTTTTCGCAATATCCTAAGCTGCGGAGTGCCACCGTTCTTGTAGGAAGGAAGGATGTCGACGGAAGGCAGGAAAGTTAACCTGGTTAAAGCCTAGTTTGTTATCCTGCATGTGGGAAGAGAAAATAGGCAAAAAAAGTGCAACCGTTTAATTTCTGGCATACTTACCTTCTAAACACGCTAAACAAAAAAAAAAAAAAAAAAAAAACAGCCAACACAGGTACACCGCAGGGCTCGGTGTTATCGCGAAGGTTCTTCAACATAGCAACGCACAAGCTTCCAGAGGCCTTAAAGGGACCCTGCCACACTTTCTTCAACCATTTCGAAATGTTAAATGCTTGCAGAACGTAGTCACCCAACACACCCAGTACTTGGATTAGGGCGTCGCAAAGTATCTCAGCCAAAAATTACTGCTCTATGCCCATCAGATAACTTGTAAACTCGCTCAAAAGATTTTTCTTTCTTTCACGGTCTTGACGTTCTTCGACAGCTCGAATTACGTCACTAAGGCCATGTAGCGGCTGTTGGCCGGTTTTGCTTCAGTTGCAGCAATGAACGCTTCCCGATAGCAACTTAAAAAAAATCCACAAAAACAAAGCAGAAATAAAAGGTGTATCTGGTGCGACGAGCAAATAACGCAGTGCCGCTCCGTGCTGGCGATAACTATAGCTACCGCAGTGGTTCCAGACTCGAAGGAAATAGTGAAAGTGCTTATCGAACGTGTTGCACGGTCCCTCTACAAATAATCCCAGAATTTTACACACAATATACTCTGGCGACATGAATATCTAGCAAAACCTATGCGCAAAGGAATAGGAGGAAGGAGCTCTACAAACGGTTGCAATGGCCGCCGAAACGTGCGCCTCGTAGCGCAGACTACAATGACTGGCGGAAATATCAGAGACATTTAAATCCTTAAATGAACCGTCGGAAAAATCAACCTGTACAGGAAACCCCTCCCAACAGTAAAGAAACTGAAAATGCTAGGTTTGAGGCTACAACAAGGCAATGGCTCCGAAACGGCCCTCAAACACGTTATGAAGCAGCTAAAACAAACCCCGAGGAGGATAAACCAAATAATTAAGAAAAAAAAAAAGAGTGACCGAAGGGGCATCCTCTAGGTCGTGAACGAACTCATGAAATCGCAAGTTGCACATTACGCCCATTTTCCGAGCCTCACCACGAATAACCCCAAAACACTCAACACAACGATTAGGAAGGCAGTCGCAGCGGCGCTGGACTTACCCCTGCGTAATACGACACAGCTAATAGAACTCAATGCCAGCAACGCAGTCGCAAAAACACTCGAGCCATGCGGGATCGGTCAGCGTGAAAAGGTCACAACACACCTAGAAGTTTCACGCAAAGAGGCTGATCATATAAAAGCACCCCTTAGAAATTCATGAGTCATTGCACTCTGGGAAGGCAAATTTCTAAAAAAGCGCAAGTCTGGGCAACACCTGGCGTCCATATCACAACTGCAGGAGAGAACATTTTCGTTTGTATTGCTGAGAGGCAAATAAACACTCTGTTGGTAGTCAGCGCTGTTTGTGTAGCCTCCTCCTTTCTGTCCCGTCTTGAGCGCTGTTTTTGTTTGAAGAATGAACCAACAAGCCCAAACAGTTCCATTGCTTCAAAATGAAGAACGGCAACTTGTCTTGACGACACGAACGCCGCCCCGAGGAGCCGGAGGAAACTAGCCACCCAAGCGCTTGGAACGCCGGCAAACAGAGGGCACTGCTAACGTAGTCATGGCCGACGTGGGTCGTACAGCGGCAAACTTTTGAGAACCCCTGTTAAAGATAAAGTGACCATATTCCTCGGACCCCACAGTGGGATGGAGGGGGGGGGGGGTGGAGGGGGGGGGGGTGTTGTAAGGAAGAACGTGGCACATAGCTTGAAGGGACACTAAGGCTCAATCAAATTTTGTCTTAACTGAAAGATCATTCGTTTCGTAGTTCTCTCAGCCTTCGTTCGACGAGCAACGATGCGTTATTTGTTGAATAAGTAGATAAGTACTGAAGCACGACCACCCACCGTTCGTAAAACGCAGAAGCGTACGTGTACTGAACGATTTGTTGGTATACACTGTAGCTTCAAGAAAAGCGCTCAGACATTGGGACTAAACAAGAAACACACAAGTTTCTTACTTAGTCCTGTCGTGTGCGCTCTTTTCTTGAAGTTCCTCAAACGGGTTCTTTAGGCTCTTTCATCTATCAAGCTTTTTATTAGTGCACTGGGCTTGATACCCGTTTTCCATATTTCCGGCCGAAGGCGGGACAAAACACTGTCCCACAAGCAGGCTGCGGTACAGCGGGACCACAGCCGCAAAACCGGGACGTGTCCCACCTTAATCGGGACGTCTGGTCACTTTACTTAAAGACGCTATTCTTTCTTGGGCAACTTTAACGCGAAAATTTTGGTTTGTCCGAATGACTGCCTCCCCATCCGTGTGTCTATCCGTCTGTCTGTCTGTCCCTCGATTAAGCCACCCGGCCAAAACATAATAGATGTAGAACAAAACGTTTATGTAGCCACACGCATTCATAAACATCTAATGTGGTGGCAATGTTCGTGGTTGTCAACATTATTGAGCAAAAGTGAAACATTGGGAATATCTGAGGCAAACCATCACTACATACGGGATATTTGCAGTGTTCCATTATAAAAAATGACATGGATGCTTCGTTGTTGCGATAGAATATTTAATGCTAGTCATTACTAGTCAATACTAGGTCCGAATCAATGTCTCTAACGGCATGTCACTTTGGTAGTGATGTCATGCTCAGGGCACAGACAAGTCCTTGACGAGCATCAGGAGTTATTGTTCGTAGACAAAAAAAAAAACCCACACCTCTCGCCATTTAAGCTTCTCTTAAGACCAGCCACACCAGCAAAAAACCCAGTGCGGACTGGGCTAGCGAGTTCAAAGCACCATGCACAGAACAACCTACTACATCTCTTTATACATATCCAGTATCCTAACTGAAGTCTCAATACCTAAAAGCACTAACGCAACACTCCGCCTAGGCAGAACGCCAGCTAAAAAGGGAATACTAAAGGTAATACAGATACATAAAAAGGTAATAAAAAGGTAATACAAAAGGTACACAATTACAAAAAATGCAAAAACGAAAAACGTAATACGGGAATCCTTCATCCACACGGCACGCAGATGCTGCCATTACCAATAAATGGTGGCATTGCCGCCATCTGGGCGCGAAACCGAACCCATAAAACGGACGATAACTGTCAACGTACGAACGACCTCACCCATCGAAGCAGAAGAGGCGGAAATGACACTGGCCATCATCGTAGATCAACACGCCGCACGAATGCACATTGTCTTCACCCCGCAAAGCTGGCAGACTCTTAACCAGAGGGAGCATTGGCAAAATAGCCCACCAAGGAGCACTAGGCTATAAGTCAGATTTCCAATTCAAAAGGACATAGGAAGCCCCCCTTGAATCTACAGAGGGCAATTAAAGGGTCATGAAGAAAATATAGAACTTTGTTCGATTTGAAAGAACTGGTTTCATCCACTCAGCTCCATCCCATCCACGAAAGTCGTTTGCTAAAAAAAAAAAAAAAACGCACAAAATTATTACTGAACCTCAAAATTTCCTGCTACAGTGAACTAATATGCGCAGAAGTGAATATAAACCAGCACTGAAAATATTGTTGCGTGTTAACTGCACATTAGCATTCATGTAATGCAATGAAACGATACTAGAGGCCTACTATAATTGCTCGGTGATGTTCCTTGGTGGTGGCTAAGGACGGCAGCTCCTAGTAGCACAAGCAAGGATCTGTGACGTCATAAAGACGTCATAGATTTTGTGACCTCAAGATTCTGTGACGTCATTGTTGGAAAGTGGGTGGGTAGTCACCACTGCTTCACCCGTTTTCTGTAATATCCTTGATTACTGGTTTGTAGTTTTTGATAAAACGTCTATCACTTTTACCATTGTTATCATTGTTATTAGTATTTTCAATGAATGCCTACTTGTATACTGCCTTCATAGCCCCTTTAACAGGCCCAGGTCTGTTCTCGCAACTTCTTTGCCCCAGCTACCACCGCCCCAAAAGATATCGGCCCCCCTAACGTCCGTATGCTCTGAAATCCTCAACTACCACAAAGCAACACGAATGAAATTCCAACCCCTTCATCACAAGTGGAAGAGGCTGGGTGCAACGGCATTCCACTCAGTCGATGCCGAACACTCCCCCCCCCCCCCTCCCCCACTGCGGACTACGCAAACCGAGCAAGCATTCAGCAGCACTGCATTGAAGAGGCCATGAAGACGAAATACAAGACGGTTCATTAGCAAGATTGGTTTGACCAGATAACAATAATACCAATTTAAGCACACTTCGAACAAATAATGGACATAATAAAGAAAACATGGGATGTAGGGGCAACTCCCGTTAGCGCAACTTTTCTATGATGTCACAGAATCTTGTTTGTGGCGGCCAGTGAACTAACCCATCGTCAAAACGCGTGATTGTTGTGGTGCCTCTAGTTCTCTTTGATCGCATCACGTGAATGCTGACGGGCAGTTAACACACTGATAACCACGTTATAAGTGCTGGCACATGTGACATCACTCCTGCCCATACCACGTCCCCGCAGCGCGAAATTTGAATGTTCTTCCACAGTTCTTGCGTTTTACCTGTTAACGAACGTCTTTCGTGGCCAAAATGGTGCTGAGTGAGGTACCTAAGCCTAGTTCTTTCGAATTGAACAAGGTTGTATTTTGTCTTCCTTGCTCTTTTAAGGCGGAAGTATTGGGTGGCTCATCAAACGCGACAAGTAACCGTAGTCGTCGTCGTTGTTGTTCTAGTCTTCGTCAACATGAATAGGATCACAATGGCCGCCGCTGTAATTGGGTTCGCGTGCGTGTTAAACCCGGTTCGAGTGGGTGTCCATTGGTTTCATGTGGGTGTTAAAACCGGGTTGGCAGAGTAGCAGCCAGGTGGGCTAACCGCAGCGCTAACTCTACTCCCTGCCAGAATGGAAGGACAACTAACGTGATACGTGCGCAGTGACAGGTACACGTGGCAACACGTGCGCCGTAAAAGGGGTGCACGTGGAGGAGAGATCTCACTGCGGAAAAGCTGCCGAATGGATTGCGTCCCGTCTGCCTGCCGGAACAATTCTCCCCAAAAGACGAAGAAAAAGAGAGAGAGAGAGAGAGAGAGAGAGAGAGAGAGAGAGAGAGAGAGAGAGAGAGAGAGAGAGAGAGAGAGAGAGAGAGAGAGAGAGAGAGAGAGAGAGAGAGAGAGAGAGAGAGAGAGAGAGAGAGAACTTTATTTAGAACCAAAGGCGGTTTAGACAACCTAATTACAGGTCGTGTTCAGTGAATGCTGAACTCAGCTCTATAGTGCGTTTTTGATGTATTGCACTAGAGCTAGCTGCTCCTCGAAAGTGGAGGCGAGAGTCAGCCAGGTTTGGTCAATGGGATATGGCAGCTGCGTCGGTGTGTGTAAGTGAGAAATGCTGGGAATAGTGTAAGGACATTCCCATAGGACGTGTTGCTGATTAGGATATCCACGAGAAAGGTGCGCAAACATCATGCAGCAGTGAAGAAATCTGATAATCGCCGAGCTTTTGCCTTCAAACCGCGTATGCAGACTTAAGTGGTGATACAATTAGAGCGCGACTCAGACAGCGACGAAAGAAAGGTGACGGGACAAGCGCTTGTTCCGTGGTCTTATTCTTGTCGTTGTCATAGTCATGGTTTATGAGATAAAATTATGCAACTGTACTTCTTTTCGTGATCATTGCTTGTATTGTCTTACCTAGAACCGTTCCTTTTTCGCGATTTTTCGCGTAACCATTTTGACAAAGTGTAAGCCTGGTTATACTGACGTGCCATGTGTCCAGAGATTTTATCAGAGCGTTACGGTCGACCAACCGGTCTATAGGCAAATGGACCAGTTTTTTTAAAGAAATATTTCGCTTTAAACATAAAACGAGTACGTCGCTGGTTTCCCTTGAGACGCCAGCTTTGATTTTCCCTTGCTTGTATGGTGGAGCGTGCAGGCCTTCAGGACGGACACGGTGCTAACCGCGGACAAATCCGGCGTGGCGGCTCCCGTGGGCCTGGCGCATGCGCTGTCTGCGATAGAGGCCATGCCGCCGCTGAACACCCGCGGCCTGTTTCTTGGACTGCGCTCCAACCTGCTGTCAGACCAACAGTTTCACCTGCTGCGAACGTTGGTGAAGCTGCCCCTCGCCCCACTCATCAGCCCGGATGCTCTCCGCTGTAAGGTACGAGTGTGGTCTTGGGCTTGGTTAGTATAACAGCACTGCACGCACACGTGGCATGCGAAACGAGGCAACCACTATGGTAGACTTATTGAAACCTGGTCATCCCGAGGGAAAGCAGACTATGCCCACAGTGTTTGGTGAAAGTTTTTCCTGGCACACACAGACAGCTCAGCCGGCGCACCGTCGATGGTGAGAACGAGGGACCAAGCGACGGCGAAGCAGCCTCGTATTGAATTCCGCTACGTATGCAGACAAATAGGACGCTAACAGGACTGGGACGAGGCGCATCTATGGGACGAGGCGCAGACGAGCCATAACGAGCAATGCGCCTCGTCCCAGTCCTGTTGGCGTCAGATTTGTCTGCATACGTAGCGCAATTCAA
Organism: Haemaphysalis longicornis; assembly: GCF_048455015.1. NCBI lineage: Eukaryota > Metazoa > Arthropoda > Arachnida > Ixodida > Ixodidae > Haemaphysalis > Haemaphysalis longicornis. The sequence continues at coordinate 72,009,157 of NW_027526385.1, read as the reverse complement.
TATTGTTACGTGGCGGTAAGGCAAAGATGAGACGAACATTGGATGGACGACGGTACAGCGATGCATTTACAACGATGATCTATGTAGAAACGGCCATGAAAGAGCTCGAGCCAGCCACCTCCTCTGCGTCGTCTTCGGTGACGGGTTATGGCGCTATGGGGCATTGTCCACATAGATGTTCCGCGACATCAACCCCCGGCGGAGGACGACCGTCCCGGTCGGGGCAAAGGAAGGGCGATGCGGATGGGCAATTCGATGAGAATATAAACAATGAAGTCCTTGCCGCCACTGATGATGGTGATGGTCGGGATGAGCACCAGCCCCGGAACAGCTGTGACCACCGTCGACCCCACGAGGCAGCGTCCAAAGCCCTCGGAGAAGCGCCGGAGATTTAGGCGGGGGAACGTCGTCGGCGCATACGTCCGTTCGTGGCTGGGCCGTTCGTCTGGACTCGGTGGGTCAAGGGCAGGGGACACAGGGCTGGGGAATGGTCAGGTCCATGGCTCACCGGGGCTGGGGCGGGCCGGCGCTTTCCAAGAGCCAGGATGAGACCGCTTCATCAAGTGAGGCAGGGTGAACTTCGTGGCCGGGATGGGGCTGAACCCCGCACCCTTCACCAAAATGTAACGTGGTGGCAGTACAGATGACACGAACCATGGCGAAGAATCTATTTACAGTATTTACATGGCGGCCATCAACTAGCCGCAGCGGCTGCGCCCCCCCCACAGCTTCTTCGTCAGCGATGAGTGTGCATGGTGTCCACTTCGTCTTCGTCTCCTTCCGTTACAATATGAAGCATCACCAACTAGCCCCATTCTACGTCCTTTTGAGAGAAGCAGCCGTTAAAGCCTCGACTATTCGCGTTGTTCGTTAGGGGTGATGCGGACCCACTGACGACCCAACCGGCACTGAGCGACCAAGCGCATGCGCAGCAGCCAATTCACCCTTGCCTAGTCACGTCGTACCGCAGCGGCGAGGCGTGTAGCGAGTGCAGCGATAAGAAAGGGGCAGCTTGAGCACCAGCGGCTGCGGGCCACTTGCACTCGCGACGCTATGAATGAACTGTAAAATCTGGAGTGGTGAAGCTTTCGCTATAAATAAAAACAAGGTGTGGGCTGTATCAATATATTGACTACCGATAATATGATAGCTGCCGGATAGTACTGTCAGCAGTTAAACCCTAGTTTAATAGTTGGCTATCCCGACGTTTTCGTGGTTGTATAATGGTGTACTATGGAATTTGGCTTTGAAGGTTGGTGCTGCCCGTGTCAGCACTCACACGTTCTAGCATGTACACTGGTCTTGCGTTCCGGTGGAGCCCTGAGTGAGTGAGTGAGTGAGTGAGTGAGTGAGTGAGTGAGTGAGTGAGTGAGTGAGTGAGTGAGTGAGTGAGAGAGTGAGTGAGAGAGTGAGAGAGTGAGTGAGAGAGTGAGTGAGTGAGAGAGTGAGTGAGAGAGTGAGTGAGAGAGTGAGTGAGTGAGTGAGTGAGTGAGTGAGTGAGTGAGAGAGTGAGTGAGAGAGTGAGAGAGTGAGTGAGAGAGTGAGAGAGTGAGTGAGAGAGTGAGTGAGTGAGAGAGTGAGAGAGTGAGTGAGAGAGTGAGTGAGTGAGTGAGTGAGTGAGTGAGTGAGTGAGTGAGTGAGTGAGTGAGTGAGTGAGTGAGTGAGTTCTCACTGAACAGGCGGGGCCAGCCTTACAGGGAATATGCCGACAATTGTTCCGTTCATGCAGCACCTTTTTAAAACTATTTGCGGCGAATAACCAAGGTTAACTGGGCTTGTGGCCTTCAAAAAAGAGGACCAGGTGCAACATGCCGCGCCTAGCGATCCAGTGTCCGTTCGTGGAAAGAACATTTTCAAAAGAAACGTGTGCTTTCGACAGAGGCGTCCATATCCAGTGAACTTCCGTCCTAATTAAATCGGCTTATTCGACATTTCGCTTCATCCGAAGTGTTTCAGTGTCACAATTACAGTGTTTCAGAGCAACTCATCCCCACGTTTATTGAAGTGTCGCTAATAACGAAGAACTTTGTTTTAACGCATGGGTATTGTACTGTCTTCATTTAAAATAAAGGGTACGTGTGGATTTATCGCGCACAATGGCCCGGGAGCTTTATTCAGATATCCTTAACGCTAAAAACTACACGCGGAGGGCGGGCGGAAGTGCCTCTCTGCACGTGTTGTGGGTTGTTACTTCTCTTTTTTAAGGAAACTTTTGCGCATTCCTAACCACAATGACGCAGGCGGAAGCGGCGCTCCTGGAGTTCTGGCTTCAGAACGCTACCGGCACCGCCAAACAAGGCGTCGCGTCTATAACTACACCTTATCAGGCGAGATTTCTCATACCTCAAGAAAGTCTCTAGAACTTGAAAAAAAAAAAAAGGGCCAGGTTTAACACTTGTAAACCTAGTTATCATGAGCGAACGGTGAATCGCGCGCACTGACGGCCAGCCGAAGTGCCATCCATGGCGATATTGAGCGACCAAGCGCCGGCAGAGCAGCCGTTAAACCCTCGCATTGTCAACTTGGCACTGAGCGGCTAGGCTCCGAGCCGGCGCATCTGCGACGCCTCTCCGCAGAATATTACGTGGCGTGATGTCACACTTGCACCTTTTGAGTTCCGGAGGCTCAAGTAACCCTCCTGAAACGTTCCGTATATACGGAATATGGGAATGCGGAGTACTTTGCTAGCATGACACAAAGCCGCAACAAAACTAGGAACAAGACAATAGTGAATACCTGTAAAAAAATTGACACCGGTTTTATATCTCGAAGATCACTAGAACCACGAAATCATTAGAGAGTTTTAGCCGTCCATCGTCTACGTAGTTACCTGGTTGACCGGGACCTGTCTGGGCACTTGTGCATTCGTCGCGGTAGGGGGATTAGTTCCGCGGGCAGGCCTTCGCCATATCCGCGCATTCGTCACGGTGAGATGCACCTCCTCGCCCTTCCGCGCGCGCAGGCGCAGTCGGATCCCGGTCAACACGATAACGACGTACACGACGGAACCAACGGACTGCTAAAACTCTATTGTCCGTATAAATTCCGTATATACGGAGTATGATTTCCGTATATACGGAGTATGATTTCCGTATATATGGATATCATACGGAGGGTGATTTTGCTTAATATAAAAGATAAATCCATTAAAACAGTGCCAAACGTCCATATTTATTAATTTATTTATTTACTGATTTATTCATTCATTCATTGTAGGGTTTAACGCGCCGTAGTGGCGGCTTCCTGATTCATTTTCACCACCTGGGGATCTTTAACGTGCCCCGAAATCTCGTACACACGGGCGTTTTGGCTTTCGCCTCCAACAGAAAAGCGGCCGCCGCCGCTGGGAATCGAACCCGCGACCAAACGTTCATTTTGTGCGAACTCATGATTCCCCTGTTTGTGGAACTAATATCTACTTTAGCGACTCTTGGGGACGTCACACTGCGTTTGAACTCCGTATTCCTATAATTCCGTATATAGGGAATGTTTCAGTAGTGAAGGTCATTGCGACAGGATGGATGACCTTGGAACACTTGCAATTGTAGATCTTTCGCTCTAAAAAACGAATGCAGAGTTTCGATCCACGTACTACACGAAGTAACTTGAGCCAATAGGAGGAAAATTTCTGCAAGGCAAGCGGCTTTCGTCTATATTTCGAAACGATAGTCTGAATTTTAACAGTAATGCGACGGAGAAGCGGCTGTAAAAGGTGTCGGCCTGACACAGAAAAAGAGTAAAAAAACGTCCGATTAACCGAACTGACGACTGGTTACCTGTAAAGCAAAAGGCTGGCGAGAACCATTGTGCTAAGATGATTTAGAGCTCGTTCATTGTTTTTTTAATGCGTAGCATTCTTTTCCGTGTACCTCCCCAGCCCCAACGGAGTAGCGCCTTGCATTCGCCCAAAAATGCAAAATTGGCAGAGTTACCCCGTTTAGTCGTTATAACAGCGTTAATGGAGATAGTTGGTCCAACGAAACTTTAGAAAACCAAATATAAGAAATATAAAAAGATACATTATAAGAATGGTGAGACGAACTCAGAATAACGCATCTTATACATTGCCCCTAAAAATGAAAACAAAAACAAGAAGCCAGAAAAAAAAACGACCGAAACAAGAAAGAAGAAAAAATTGTGAGAACGGAGCAGTTGTGTAACATTCGGTATTTGCAGAAAAATGCATAATTGGCGGAGTTACCGCGTTTGGTTGTTACAATAGCGTAAATGGAGATAATTGGGCGAACAGAATACGAATGACCAAAATACAGGAAATAGAACGACGAGAACATTATAAATGTGAGCTGACAATAAAAAAATGCATCTTATACGCCGCACCCTCCCCCAACATGACAAAAAAAAACAGCCCGGGACATCCCGTGAAGGGACAACGGAAACACAAGAAAAGTCGTGAAGATGAACTAACCAGGCAAAAATACATAACTGTAGGAGTTACCACCTTTAGACGTTACAGTTGCCTAAATCTACATTACTGGAAAAAAAGATACCTAGGAAAACAATAAAACAAGCCAACGTATTTGGCTTGATTTTCAAACTAACCAAAACTGACTGCACGAATATCGCAATAAAGACAATCAGCGTAAGAATGCGGCGAATTAGTAGACGATTTTCGGCATTTCTGCATATTTTTGTTTGCTTCATCTTCCAGTAATGGCCAAAGCAGGGTGGGTAACCTCAGGTCTAAATTGATTTTTTTTTCGTTTTCGTCTGTTACTGGTGTTGGAGCGACGAGGGGGCATAAAAATAACGAAAAAAAATTCCGCTGGTCAGGGAACCAGCATTGCCTCTTCGAGGCCCCCAAATTGACTTGTTTCAGGACGGAACGCCACGAAACTTCGTCCTAATCGAACAGATTTAGGGGAAATCCCCAAGGTGAAGTCCTTCACCTGTCCTTCACTTCGAGTTGTTGATCAGTTCGCTCTCGCGCTAAGAACGACTAGCCTCCTGGTTAGCTCAGTTGGTAGAGCGACTGCTCCGGTTAAGCAGTGGTCCCGGGTTCGAATCCTGGACCAGGACGAATTTTGCTTCAACTGCGAGGTTTCTGAGAAAGCTGATTAGCTTTCCTTGGTAGCCGTATGGCTGCATTGAGGTGGATGTCATACTTTCCTTTGCAGAAACTTCGTCCTACACAGTAAAGGGATTTACACCCTTCAGGGTGTAAATAACTGCCTATAACGGGCCCCTAGCCACTGTCCGGAAATTTTACATGACGTCACATAGACTGATTCGTGCGATTGGTGGCTGCTGACCTAAGCCACCGCCAAAAAACATCACTGGGGGCTTGTAGTGGGGCCTCTAGATCCGTTTGATCGTATCTCTTGAATGCTAGCGCGCAGTTAATCCACCGATAAAAGTGTTTAGTACCGGTGTGTAACACGTCACTACTGTGCATATTACGTCACATTGACGCGAAATTTGAAAGTTAAACATTTCTTCTTCTTTTTTTTTTTCAATTATGAAGCGCTTTTCGCTGCTGGAGTCCACTCCAGCAGCGAAAAAAAACGCTTGAGCTACACAGTGAACTAGACAATTCTAGAGCTAGGCAATTAGTTAGCTAGACAATGAGATATTGAGCTAGACAATTAGTGAGCTACAAAATTATAGTTTTTTCAAACAGAACAGCGCTGTATTTTGTATTCACGCCCCTTCAAAACATGAATTGAGTCTGAAGGGCGCAGGTGAATAATACTCCGATTACAGAGAGCCACAAGTAGAGAAAGCCCCGTAATCTCGGAACGGTCCGTGCCTTCTCGTAGGACTTTTAAACGTTCTGAATTCCCAGCCTCGTTTTGGCGCGGGTAAGGCGTAACGAAATGGAGGCCGGAAACAACGTAGCTTGTAATCACAAACAAACTTTTCGCGGTTTCACGCACCTGACACAAGAACTGCCTTTTTAAATTGCAGAGCACTTTAGGGGCTCGCCTTGTCGTCGTAGCTCGCTCTCTAAACACGAGTAGAGCCACACGGCGTTCCGCCGTAGCGGCTGCCGTCGCGGCGTAACCCAGAGGCTTCGAAAGCCAAGCGGTTTATAGAGTCATAAGCGCTCTAAACTCGTGAACTGCTGGCCCTTGTCATACGTCTCCCCGTTCTTTAGCGCAAAGAAAACTTCGGGTACATTTGAGGCAAATATATACGTAATTAACCTCCAGTGGCCCGCGTTCATTGAGTTAGGAGCGTTCGTTGGGTTGGTTTTTAAATGCAGAGCATTTTAGTAACTCACGATGTCACCCGCGTTGGCGTCCGTAGTCCGCATCACCACGTAGTCCGCACCCTACACTATATAAAGAAATAATACCTTCCGGCGCCAGGTTTCGATCCCACGACTCTGCGGGCGGAACGCAAGCTACACGGCACTTTACCGTCTGCTCCACGGAGCCGACACAGAATGGAAGGTTACGCACGCGCCTTATATCCTTGACTCATTCAACCGTCGGCCACAGGTGCGCCCTCTCCCCCGCGTCCTCCTCGCCTTCTCTCCGCTCGCAACACCCTCTCTCGCCGCGTTCGGTTCGCGTTCATGTGGTGGCGCGATTTCGGCGCTATACACCATTTTCCTTGCTAGAGGTGGGCGCCGCCATTTGCTTTTTCCTGACCAGACGCTAGCGCCGTCTATGAAGCAACCGCCGAAGCCTCCGCGCTGGGCTGTTAAGTGCGCCGTTCTTTGCGTGCGTCTGCTAGGTATCCGTGCATTACCGAGTGAACCGTAGTGGTTTGGCGTTAAGTTAGCGGTTGCAGTGCTTGTGTGTGTGTGTTCTGTTTTGTTTTCATCATCTGCGGACGGATTTTAGGTCCTAATTTCCTGCCAGAGCGGGAAATTCCGACCCCGGCTGTTGCGAGCAGCAGTAGCAGTGTGGTGGTGGTGCCGGTGGTGCTCCGCAGTTCCGCGATGCAAACGAACCGGTATGGCACCGACTGACATAGAAATCGATATCGGGGAGTAAATACGTGTTTTTAATGCCACCGTGCTTGTTATATTCACCGATTAGTCATGTTTACGGAAGCGCGGACGTCGAATGCGGAGCGCGCACAGCATATGTGGGTCACGGTGATCCGTGCTCGCGATGGACTTCCGACGAGGCGATTGGTACGCTGTTGACATTGCAATGTAATATAATCTTTCTTAACTAGACTTATGACGGTTACTGACGAAGCGAAATTACCCGGGCGGAAAAATAACACGACCGCACAACCAGTCAAATTACTGTTCGGAGGTTGAGCAAAAGGGTTGACGTTCGGGCGAGTTAATATTGGTTGATCATGATCGTGATCATGATTGACCTAACTCTGCGCAGCGCATGTGGCCTGTCGCTCGGAGCCCACTTTTGTGAAACCGCTGCTTGCACCACAAATGCTTTACGCGACCAGCAGTAGCTGTTTTGTAATTGTAATACTTTAGATTCCGTGGCAACGCAACAGGATTCGAAGCTTTTCCTTTGACCGCGTTGTGAACAGGTTGAGCTATTTTCCAAATGCAGCGTTCACGCGTATTTCTAGCTGCGTTTCCACATTTGGCTGCCTGCTTATCCTGCTATCGACCAGCATGCAGTGTGCGATGGAGAAAGTTATCCTTTCATATCGTTTGGCAGTGTAACGCGTTGGCCTGAAAAAAAGTAAACAAAACGCCGTGATTTTAAAAGTTAGATTATATGAAACGGGGATTGTTTAATGCCAATCGCCTGTAATGACCAAACAATATATGGTATTTTAAATTGACTACAAGGAACCAGAAGTTATTGTAGTGTTGTATTAATCGGCGCTCGTGAAAGATCCCCAAGTGGTCAAAATTAACCCGCAGCCCTCCACTACCGCGCGCCTCATCACCCATGAAGCGTCGGGGCGTTAAACACCATAATGAATGAATCAATCAATCAATCAACCAACCAATCAATGCTGTATTGTAAAGGATAAAGTTGCTTCTAACATTTCAGGGGGTTCCGTTCCCTGTCGCAGCTTTGCGTGTGATAAATGGATTTTGCTCCGTCTGCTTGCCGTCCAAGTGCACCCAACAAACCCTGGAGTTGGTCGTTGGTACAAAGTC
>NW_027526385.1:71880263-72000998 GCF_048455015.1 Haemaphysalis longicornis | reverse complement strand
GTCGCAGCTTTGCGTGTGATAAATGGATTTTGCTCCGTCTGCTTGCCGTCCAAGTGCACCCAACAAACCCTGGAGTTGGTCGTTGGTACAAAGTCGTTGCGATTTATCAACGGAATCCACCGATATCTCAACTCGGTGTGCGTTGGGAAGCGATGCCACAAAAAACACGCCGCACCCGCACTGCATTTTCTCCAGGCAGTGCCGTGCACATGCGTGCTGTCAGCGACTGTTTCTCACTTTCTCTGGTTGTTCAATAACCCACCACCGCGCAGTGCTGACCAAGCGACGTTTGCGCCTTGAACGGCATCGCAGCTTGGGCTAAAACAGTTGAAAGTTCCGCAAAAACTAAGCACACGGTGCGAAACACTCCTGAACTACGCAGCGGAGCACACCGCGCCGAGCGATGTTAGCAGCCCAGCGCGCTCAGGCAACGCTGGTCGGCCGCCGAGAGAACTGGTTTGAGAGTATTTTCCTCCTTTCCGGCTGCTTATGGAAAATGGTGTATAACACTCTCTCGCGAAGGGCATTGGATTGGATTCGATTGGCTTGGCTTGGCTTGGCTTGGCTTGGCTTGGCTTGGATTGGATTGGATTTGGATTGGGTTGGATTAAAGTGGATTGTGTTGGATTGTGTTGCTCATAGCAGCGCCACGTTGCGTCGTAGCCTCTCCACGTTGCGTAATAGCCGCGGCAGGGGGTTCACGGCACGTTTCACGTTTCACCATCGACTTCATCGACAATGTCTACGCTGGAAGACAACAATTACAACAACAACAACCAATACGTGATCCATAAGACTTGCAGGCACGCCCCCCGCGGAAATGTTCTGCATTTGATCGTGCCCCTCGCGAGGGGATGTTTTGATTTTTACGATAGTAAGCGAAAAAAAGTGGCAGTGCAATGCCGGCACGTGCGACAGGAAAGCGAGCACAAAAAGAACAGAACTCCGGCTGGCGCAGTTTCAGGCAGGGGGGCGAGTGAGCACTGCGAAGGCGGGAAACTTGAACTTCATTGGGTGGCAGCAGTGAGCGGATAACGGCGCTACAGCCCAATATGGCGAATCACTGCTCGGAACTTCCGACAGCTTTCATATTGAGCGGAACGGCTTTAATTTATTTTTCAAAGTGGTAACCATAACTTAATATGCCACCTGTTTCCAGATATATTTGTACCATCTGCTTTTGGATGTCTTATAGTACCGATATAGCACGTGATAAAAGAGTGGCATAAAAAGTGCGTTTTTTATGCGAATAACCAGTGCCGAAATGCGGAGAATTGTGAACTAATTCGCAGAATTCTTATGCCACTTGTCTTCACTGTAAATTTTTCTAGCCAGTTTTGACAATAAGTAGACAAATACGCTGGGATTTTTTATCTCTTTATTTCCACCATTATAGAAATTAACTGCCTGAACTCCGCCAGTTACGCATTTTTTTGCAGTCGTAAGGCTTTGCACGGTTGCTTCCTTTTCCCGGTTTTTGTATTCATGGTTCCGTCATTATTTTGCTGGATTTAGCATTATCGTCTTCATTTTGGGGGAAAGCCGTATAGATTGCATATTTTGATTTTGTAAGTTGCAATTGATGATATTTTCTACTGTTTGTATTGCTTGGTTTTTTAAAATACTTTCGACGAATTAACTCTATTTACGCTATTGTAACACCTAAACGTGTTAACACCACCAATTATGCGTTTTTCGTGCAAATACAGAGCTGTAAACAGCAGGGGCTGTACGTGGGTCGATTAATACAGCCGACTCCCGTTAATACGAAGTCCACGGTGACCGCAAAACACCTAAAAAAAACCGAACTTCCAATTAGACAAAATGCACATGAACAGCATTGCCATTAGTTGACGACACGTCTTCGTCTCAATTTCGTTCAGAATCTTTACATCCCTCGCCAAGTCCAGCGTACCACACGAGTAAACTGCCATGACAGTTGAGGCTTATCGCTAAAGCCCAACAGTCTTAATAAAAAAAGGTCGTAAAAATAGTAACGGCCGTATTTACTAACTCCTTACGAACTTTACTACCCCACGGCAGGATACGTAGGCTCTGGTAGTAGTAACTGCATGGTTAGGAAATTAACTGGGTGTAGGAAGTAGTATACACTAGATTAAGGTCATGCTTATTATGACTAGGTTATGCATGGTTATAGTTAGTAAACCCATGTAGCTCAGAATGGTGTAATCGCTAAGACTTTACTAGTGAAGGTAGTGGTGCTCACTGCCTGCTTCAGTTAGTAACCCTCACTAGTGCTGCATTTACCACCACCAGTTAGTAAGCACCTAGTGCATACTGGGACAGGTAACTTGTTAGTGCTTCGTTAGTGAATGCCACAACCTTTTTTAAGAGTAAAGCCTCACCGTCCACCGCACAAACTGCTCACACGGTGGCTACCCATAGAAGAGTGAGGGCCTCAAGAGAGAGAGAGAGAGAGAGATGCGTAAGCTAGCGCGAGTCTCAACTAGTCTGCCGCTTTATCAACTATTGCGACGGCACCGACATCAGTGCAGAGCACGGCGCTGTTTTTGTGCTTGAAAACTCTTAATACATACATACATTTTATTTCCTCTTCATGACAAACAGATACAAGTGCAGCCCGCGTAAGCACCTCTGCATTTGTGCGGGGCAGGGCAGTCGGTTCGAGAAAAAAAAAAAGATAATAAAGGCACAATACATTCTGCTATCAAATCGAAATAACGTCCAAAACTTGTACTGTTATAATAAAACAATATATATATATATATATATATATATATATATATATATATATATATATATATATATATATATATATATATATATATATATATATATATATATATACAAAACATATATATATACACACATATACATACACATATGTATCTAGACATACACACATATATATATTCAGAGGGAGACAGGTACCATGCAATAACAACACACGTCTATTGTAAAAACATCAACCGTAGGGTAGAATTCCACATCTTGCACTATATGCGTAGCTGAGCCCACAGAAGCCTCAGAGTGATAATAGAGCACATGAAATGGACCTAATATATATATATAATATATATATATATATATATATATATATATATATACATATACATACATATATGTACGCCTACTACACACATATATATGCATATACTCATATACATACGCAAATGTACACACACATATACATATATATACGCGCACACACACAAACACAGATTCGATATTTTCTTCTGCAGTCGCGTTTATTTAGGCAATATTCTCGGAAATCCAGCATGGATTAACGTTCGAGCGTCTTTCATAGAGACTACTTGAGCGTCATTCGGCAATTTATTAAAGTAAAATGGTAAATAAAATGCTCTAGTCCTTTTGCCATAGTTGGTGTACACTTTTGAATTTTATACAGTTCAGTTTTGCGAAGGTTTCGGATTTTCACATTCTTTGTTTTAAAGTCATTCGAGAAAAGTTTTTTGTAAGTGTTAAGCGCTAACCACATGGAGCGATTTTTCCAGCGACGCGACGAGCGACGCGACTAGGATCCGCAGTCGCCGAACCGAAGTCGCTCGCTGAGGCAGCCACATGACAGCGACGGCTCGAGCGACTGAGCATGCGACTGAGGATGGCGATTTCAATGCTTCCGCACTGCGCATAGTAACACGCTTGGTACGCTGGATGTTTGCAAACATTTTTTTGTTCATTTGTCATAAAAAGCATGACTAAAAAGTATTACGCCTTTCTACCTTGCTTTTTGCACTTCATTGCATCTCTAAAACTGGTTTGCCATGGCTTAGCGATAGCGCACGCTTTTCCTTCTGCGCCTCGTTTCTCGGCACCAACATGAACGCCGTGAAGAATTCGCTTTCTTGACGTCGTTTTTCCCACACGGGTCTCAACCAGTGTGAGCGGGAGCCTTCTTGCTTCTGCTTCAGCGTGTACACAAGCTTTGCCACGCAAAGCTTTCTTTGCCGCTGCACCGCAAACGTCGTCCTGCGTGGATTTGCAAAATCTACCCCCCCCCCCCCCCCCCCGTTCTCTTTCAAAACCGAGGTTGCGTGCTTACGTAGGGGCTCTCCTATTGGCTAGTCGCTGAGGCCACTTCCGGGAGGCGAGCGACTGTTTCTGGCGACCCAGAACCGAGCGATTCGATGAGCGACTTGGTGCGCGGCGAAAAGTAGTTCGTCGCTAGTCGCGTCGCGCCCCAAGTCGCTCGCAAAATCGCTCCATGTGGTTGGGGCTTTACAGACAAAAATAGCTGCTGCGCGCTGAAAACTGAGTGTGCTGCCATAAGCTTCGTTGTATCATCCGAGAATCTCTTGTTCCATATGCTATATTTTGGTAATCCTGCGGAGTATTTTGTTCAATATACTTAGTTTATACGGAGAAGCTAACCCATATATTGAGACACCGTACCGCAATATCGATTCCCCTAATGTTTTGTATATAATTTTACGCAATTTCCCGTCACAAACCGATCTAATTTTATATATTGATGCACAAACCTGTCTAAGTCGAGTTGCGAGGTGTTCGATATGGCTGGTCCATGAAAACGTTTCATCGAATATTAGGCCCAGGTACTTTACTTTTGTCGAAAAATTCACACTAGCACATTTGCAATTTCTACATAGATTATTATGTAAATACAAAGGGACATGGAGTTCAACTTTTCTATGTGGACTGTGAAACAAATAAGCTGGGTTTTGTCTTTGTTAATATAGATGTGATTATCTTCAAACCAGGCTATTAGTTTATTAATATCTTCTTGCAACAATGCCACTCCCTCGGATACGTTTTTTCCCGGCTAATACAAGGGCTGTATCATCAGCGTACTGATAGATCGACAAATGAAGGTTCGCTCGCCGTTTTTTTTAACACGAAAGTGTTTTATTTCTGGATACACGAATATTGACTGACGTCATATGCGTCACGGAAGTGACGCCAGTAGAACAAAGCAAGCGGCCTGTAAAGGGTGCACCCTTGCACACAGGGTCTCTTTGCGGGGAAGCAACCTTTAGTACTAAAGAGTACGTTACTTAGGGTTGTTCGTTTTCGGGTTTTATATTTCAAAATGAAAGTGTTTAATGCCAAGATACACCAAGGTTTCACTCCCGTCATATCTGTCACTGAAATGACGCCAGTACACCTTTGCCTAAGCGACACGCCAGGAGGACGTCGACAGGAGGACAAGACAGCCGCCGACCCGCAAATCATGCTCAGCTGCAGATTTCGTTGCACATTTCACTTCGTGTTTTACCGATTCCTAGGACAGAAGAATCAACCAGTTTTTTAAATGTTTTAAATAAGTTTCATATAACCAATATAACAGGTTTTAGCTCCAAAATACCGAGCAATTTCTGCCGTTAAATTGCATGTCCGAGCCGAGACCATCGCATCACTTGTACTTAAAAGAAAATTCCAGTTAAGCGACTTCGAATTATAGAGATTCTACTGTTCTGCCCTCTAACGTTGACGCAGGGGAACGACGAGGCGCTCTCGCGGTGAGCTGGCCGAAAGAAGCAAAAAGCTCGATGCCCTGCTGGTTCTCGTCACAGAAGCCAAACAGTTCCTGGTGCGTTCCACGTTTCTATGTAAAGCCTCCGGTGTTGCAAAGAGTTTCCACATTCGGATTAGCCGCAGGCAGTCGAATAGCTTGGTGTCATCCCGTAACAACGCACGCAGCGCCGAATCGTATGCGCGAACATAGAGCAGCCCAGGATATAACAAAATCGTTTTAAGACTCCACCGTAAAACGACTCACACCCTTTTTGTCTATAACTAACACACTTGCACACTATCACAAAACAAAATAAACGCCCTTTGAAGGGTTAAAACACCATTCGAAAGGGTATTTTACATTCAAAAGGGTGTTTTATGTTTGTGGGTTTTTCTAGAGTGTAACCACGCTATGAACGACAAAAGACCCTAAATTCTTTTGTTTTTTATGCTATAGTGTAAGGTATAGTGTATAGTGTAAGTTATAGAGCGATTTATACACTCCTGGGTGTAACTCATTCTACAGTGTCGCTTTACAGGTGGTATTCATTGAAAAGTTTAGCTGTCAGTTTCTTCGCTTGGCAACACTAGAAACGGGCACGGACATGCCCGCTGCACCACTGACATGGCACGACTTGTGCCACTGCGCACGCACGCCGCAGAAAAGAAAAACACCGGCGTGCGTTGTCGGCTCCGTTTCAACCCGATTCTCAATGGCTGTGTCAACAGTGATGTTATTATCACACTCACATTGGACTCGAGGCATCACTTTGCGTCCGTTGGGGTAGAGTTTGGAACGTCCAATACAAATCATTTGCTTAGCACGCACAAGTACCGCCATCCCGCGGATACCGACGTAACCAGTGATGGCGCACTCACGTGGTTTCCTACATGCGTGCTCGCCAGTTCAAATTGTTTCATTTTTCATACTGAAGTTCGCTTACAGCAAAGAATCTCCGCTTTTAAAAGGGCCGTAAAGACAAAATACAACTACGTTCCACTGGAAAGAACTAGCCTTCGCTGACTCACACTACTCCATTCTAGCCCCGAAAGATGTTTTCTATCAAAGAAACGCAAGAAAATAGAAAAAATTTCAAATTTCTCGCCAAACTGACGTAATATGGGCCAGCATTAAAACATCGTCATCAAAGGGTTAACTGCATTAGCATGTGAGGAGTGTTGTGTCAAGTGAGGAAAAGTGAGCACTGTGTCAAGTGAGGAAAGCTTGGCTGTATTAGTAGAGGAGCTCTCTGACATTACGTGGGATGTGATAGGGTTAGACGAAGTTAAAAGGACAGGAGAAGGATTCATCATGGAGCTCACTAGCGGGTACATTCTATGCTACAGGGGACCTTAAAAGAAGAAATAACACGGATTGGGATTTCTAATCCACAGATAAATACCAGAAAACGTGGAGTTTTTTTCAGCATTAGAAAGACAGTCGTGGCTGTTGTGATCAAGCTAAAGAAGCCATACAGGTTAAAGAAAGCACAGGCCTATGCGCCAACAACCACCTATGATGACGAAGCCACACACAGCTTCTGCGAGGACGTCGAATCAGCAACGAAGAAGGCACAGACGCCGTTCACGATTGTGATGGAGACTATAACGCAGAGGTCGGTAAGAAGCAAATGGGTGAAAGGTCAGTGGGAAACTTCGGAATAGAAAATTAAGTTTATGTCAATATATTTCTTGAATTTTGTTTGTAGAATGATGCGTTCATTAACCTTCGTAACCTGAGGTTAACGGGCACATCCTTCTACAAAACAAAAGAATAGGAAATAGACATAAAAAATTGCCGATTGTTCTACCAAAAACAAAATTTATTTCATTCTAAGCGATTACCCGGATATCGCGCAAGACGTAGATGTGCTAAGTAAGATTTGGAGCAGCGACCGCAGGATGGCTATGTGCGAGCTAAGGCTAATCTCAGAAGACTAAGGAAACTCGTTAAAACTAAAAGCCCGCATCGATCAGTCAAAGCCAGATCACACGATTTTAACACAGCACTTAAAAACAAATTTTCGCTTTTTAACGAGAAGAACGAGGTCAGTGTAGACACTAAATGACAACCTAACATATGCACTCGGTGATTGAGCAGCATCTTTGGGAGAAGCAGTATCTAGAGGACAAACTAGGAAACTATGAAAACGAAATACCTAATTTCCAAACGTAAGAACATGCGTGTCCAGTACGGTGGATCGGCTTGAATTAACTGAGCTTTCAAAACGGATTACAGGAATAAAACAAAAGGCATTCGTGCATATAACATGCAGTGATCGAGGAAACGCTGCAAACTAAGAGAAAACTAGTCATTGGCAAAGGGAGGGTGTAAGCACTCAGAGATGAGAAGGGAAACATTACGCACAACTTGTACACGATAATTAAAGTAGCAGAACGATTCTGCAACAAGCTGTATGCCAGCGACGTTAGACCAGGGGAAACTACTGCGAATACAAGCTCAACTTGCAATGTCCCACTAATAACTAAAGAGGAAGTTGTAAAAGCTTTACAAGGCATGAAAATAGGAAAAGCTGTAGGTGACGACGGCATAACCATAGTTCTTTCGAAAAAAAGAGGGAATATTGTACTGGAAAAGCTTGCTGTACTGTTTTCAGAATGCTTAAAAACTCAAAAAGTGGCCATAGCCCAGAAAAACGCCAACTGATTCATCTGATTCAGATGAAGCGAGATCCCATGAACCTCGAGAATTGCAGACTCACCAGCCTACTCTCATTTGTTCACAAGCTGTTTACCAAAGTTCTAGCTAGCATCATAGGGGACAGTCTGGTTTCCCATCAACCCAGAGAGCAGGCTCGGTTTAGGAAAGGTACTCAATCATGGCTTTCATCCATGTCCTCAACCGAAGGATAGAAAAAAGCGGCGAGTACATTAAACCCCTTTATATGGCATTTATAGATTACAAGAAAGCGTTTGATTCAGTACTCACTACAGCCGTGCTAAAAGCACTAAACGACCAGGGAATAGAGGAATCCTACTTAAGACTTCTGGAAGACATATACAGGGGCTGCACGGGCAGGGTAATCCTCCGCGAGCAAAGCGATAAATTCCCGATCCAAAAGGGAGTAAGACAGGGAGATACCATCTCGCCAAAACTGTTCACAGCATGATTGGAGGGGGTATTCGAAAGCTCACTGGGAAAACACAGGATTAAGGATAAACGGAAAATACTTGAACCATTTCGGGTTTGCGGATGGCATAGTCTTGCTCAGTGAGACTGCCGAACACATGCAAACTATGCTTGAGGAACTACAATGAGAAAGCGCGGCCGTGGGACTAAAAATAAATATTAAATCTAAAGTAATGAGGAATAGGCATGCGAACAACGTCTTCAGCTTAAGAACGAAACGCTAGAAGTAGTAACAAAATATACTACCTGGAGAGATGGTTAATGCGAGAAATCCGGTGCAGAATAGGTATGGGCTGCGGAGCACTCGGTAAGCACTCCCAAATAATGAAAAGTAAGCTACCTACGTCACTCAAAAGAAAAATCTACAACCAGGGCATATTGCGAGTGATGACATACTGAGCTGAAACTTGGCGCCTTGCTAAACAAGTAGAAAGCAAACTTAGTCGGCTCAATGGGCTATGAACGAAAAATCTTAGGAATAACCCTCAGGGACAAGAAATGAGCTACGTGTATCAGAGAACAAATTAGAGTGAAATATATCTTAGTTCAAATAAAGAAAAGGAAATGGAGTTGGGCTGGCCATGTAATGAGATGCACAGACAAGCGCTGGACAATTAGGGTTCCAGAGAAGGGTCTACAAGTAGGGAAGGCCAATAACACGATGGATGGATGAAATACGAAACTTCTGGGGTAAACTGTGGACTCGAGTAGCGTAGGACAGGAACCGTTGGAGGTCAATGGCAGAGGCCTCCGTCCTGCAGTGGACCTGAGGAGGTTGATGATGATGATGATAATATGTATGTATGTATGTATATGTATGTATGTATGTATGTATGTATGTATGTATGTGTGCGTGTGTGTGTGTGTATGTATGTATGTATGTATGTATGTATGTATGTATGTATGTATGTATGCATGTATGTATGTATTCGTGCGTGTAAGATTTCGAATTTCAGTTAGTATTCGGCGATCGCGAGATCTTGGCTGGCGAGCACCTTTTTCTGCATCTGTTTCCCTCTAGATCTCGATTGTTTATTTGAAGTTTGCGATAAAATCGGCATTACTGCTATTCGAAAAAAGCCGTTTTCTAAATGAACCGAACTTGTATTATATCTTCATGGCTGCTTTAAATGGAAGCCTCATAAAGAATTATGATAGTGGAGCGGCCCTCGTAACAAACATCTGTACAACACCACTGCTCTACAGTATTGTCGAGCGCAAAAGAACACCCCGAAATATCTATAAATGTCTTCAAATGGCGCTATCAGTGCAGTCACCGCAGCAGAACGAGCATAGCGGACGGGTACGCTCTGTAGAAGACATAAATAAGCGTGCGTGCACTTTGCGTTGACACGCGAACCATCGCGTGCGCTGCAAAAGCTTTCGATGAATGCTCTCCACCGAGGATCGATAAATATTCCTGGCAGCTCGAGAAGCTTTCGCCCACAGACTAGGGCAGAAAAACAGTTTTGTTGGCTGAATTTTTGTTTACCAAGGCTGAAAAACGGTACGGGAAGAGGAGTTCCGGGTTTTCGACGTAGATAAAGTAGTTGTGTTCCAGCACGAACGCCAGGTGTGCCCTTCAGAAGTTTCAAGTGTGCATCTGACGTATTTCTAAAGCATCCTATCGGATGCGTGTGGCGTGCTTTTAAGCCACTGCTTTTCTGTTGTCTACAGGTGCACAGTGTGGTTCACCTGAAACGTTTTAACGCTGCGTTGCCTGATTATTTGAAGTGTTAGCCCTTATGGAAAGGTGTCGTGCGTTCATGTCCGCTCGCATATCGTGGTTGGGCGCAGCTACTAGGGATCCTGTCACTACTGCCGTAGCGCCACGTAAGAATGTTAACATCATTGATTTAATGATAAGATGGTTTGGGTGCCTCGCAAGGTCTGTTTATGATGCGGGAAGGGTCGCTGTTGAGTTCGGGCACCTCAATTATTAATTAAACCCGCCCGTCAACTATAGTTCGTACCAGAAGCTACATGCAGCACTGTGGACGGTACATTGTTGTCAACAGGGACGCCTAACGCACCATGAAGGAGGCCCTGGAAGGACATTTCTGTATCCCCTCTCGGCAGGTGGAACCGCAAGGCCCCGGCGCCTTTTGTCGCTTCCTTCGGTGTGAGTTAGGCGCCCTCAGTGGGCGCACTGTTGACAGCAATGTAGCCTCCACAGTACTGCACGTAGCTTGTGGTATGAACTGTCCTTCGCTGGGGTTTGCTTGTTTACTTATATGTTGTTTGCTTTCACACCGGCCGGGCTGACTTGGGCACGAGGGGGGTGGGGAGAAATTGCGGAAGCTTCTTTTTTGTTCACCGCGCTATTGTGTTCACCCGACGAGTGGGCCCGGACAGGACTTATACGAATGCGTCGGTCACCCCAGAATAGTTGAAAGCGATGTTAGCTTTCGAAGGAGGATTCCCTTTCTTTCGTTTGGAAAACTGGAGAAGGGACAGAGAGCGGCGAGCCCCGCTGGACGCGGGCCTTGCTCGACCTGTTTTGTGCGATCATGAGCCTTGAGATGTTGCACATCCTGCTTTTGCTTGGAGTAGACCGTCGTCGGCTACGCGCCGTCGGCCAACGAGCCAACCAGTCACCGTTTCCGCGATCATCTCTTCGTTCATCGCTCGACCGATCCTCCTGTTTTAACTGTCGCAAAGGCGAGTTACCAGTAATAAAAACCGCGTTAGCTGATAAACATCATTAAAATTTACAATAATTATATTGATAATTTACTACTGCTTCTGTCCTAGAAGGCAGAAACTGCAGGAGTTTACAATGCAGAGAAATCTCGTTGGGTTCGTTTAATCATCTGGTAATATTTTTATGTCTGTGGCTAACACACCCTTTAGTAATGCAGTCTCTAAGCTTGTGTATATTATTTAAATTTACGTTATCTTAATCTATGTAATCTGAAGTATCATCTGAATTTTATTTATATTATCCGAACAATACTTAAAAGACGTCATAATCATCTAGGCATTCACGGGCTACTTCAGATTTCCAATGCGCACCCGAGATCGTTTAGAATTTTTTCATGAAGGAGCGCATGCTCATTCGGCGATGATTACGTCTTTCGAATATAAATTGTTATGCGCAGTATTTTTTTGCGTACTTGCTGCGTGTGCATAAGCAGCCATGACAAGCGCGCCCATTTACAGTTTATTGTAATTAGTGCACGCGCTCACGAATTTTAGCGAATTAATTTCCCATGTGAACGAAGAAACCGAATTGGGCTGGGCGCATAATGAGAAGGGACAACCGATGGATGCCATCACGGTAACAGAGTGGCTACCGAGAGACCGGACTGGAAGCATAAAGGAAGACCGCTAGCCTTATGGGAAATGAAATGAGGGAATTCGGAGGCAAAGAATGGACTACGGCATCGCTACCCCTTTCAGCCCTGATCTTTTTGTTTGAAGCAAAAGAATGTTTCCTTCCTGTGTGTGTTCTTAAATTTTAGGGTCCCACAACTCCTAAACAAAAATATAGCTGTAAGTGTAAGTAATTACAGGTTTATTAATGAGGCAATTAATTAAGGCATCTCGCATTTAGCCGTTTCAGCCTGAATTTTTTTATTTCAAACAAAAACGTTTTCTGTTTGTCTTCCGTAACTTGTGAACCCTATGAGCTCACAAAATAAGAAATTGAGAATGTGGTGCAAGTAATTAGCAATTTACAGGCATACCATCTAATTGAGCCATCAAATAATTAAAATTTGGAATTGCAACAAAATTATTTTTTGCTTGTTTTCCTATTTTTTTAGAAAGCACTGAGCCCACTTACAAACAAGAAAGCCGGTAGTGCAAGTATTTTTAGATTTACAGCCACGTCGTCAAACTAGGCCTTCGGTCCACGCGGTCACCCTGACGTCAGCATGGTCTTCACTGCAACGCCTTCCTGTTTCTAGCGTTCTGATGTAGGGAAAAAACGAAGAATGGCGATATATATCCCAAGAGGCATCCTTGAAGAACTATTTCCCAGAATATTAGCTGTTCTGGTTTTGTTCTCGATGTGCTTGCAGAATTTTCGGTAAAGTGCTCAATAAAGGACACCATGGCCGGAAGGGTTACTCCCTTTTGAAAGGGAGTGCACGTAAGAAAAAAAAAAGAGAAATATGTTAACACAAATCTACGCACAGCTAAAATGACTTGTT
Organism: Haemaphysalis longicornis; assembly: GCF_048455015.1. Lineage (NCBI taxonomy): Eukaryota > Metazoa > Arthropoda > Arachnida > Ixodida > Ixodidae > Haemaphysalis > Haemaphysalis longicornis. The sequence continues at coordinate 71,988,215 of NW_027526385.1, read as the reverse complement.
CCTGTCTTTTATTTTTGTGCCCATACTCAGGATGTTTTGCGCACGAGAGAACTGTGTCGGCTAATGCTGCCGGTTGACGTCACCTGCACGCAAATGGCATATTATCTGCACGCGAAGCCTTTTGACGACGCGAGGCGGGACCGAGGATTCTCAGACGCTCAGCTGGAATGCATGCTTCAAGTTGAAGTTAAAGTTTATTCATCAAAAGTAAACGGTTACAAAGAAAGTTTACAGACAAGGGTCCCGAAGTCAGCGACTACGCTGGGACCCTCGATGATGAAGTACACGAAAAAGGTTACAGAAGCAGCAGTGGAAGCGAAAACAAGTACAATAAAACATTAGTGAAGGAAACAAATAAGCAAAAACATGTAGTGCATGGTTTTCATATGGAGTTTACTCAAATATTAAGCTATGTACATAAAAACGGCATTTAAAAAGCAAATTATCATTTCACACAATTAAATGCTAACGGTTTACAAAAGTGCACAAAAAAGTACTGCGCAAACAAATGACGAAAGTCAAACCAGCAAAACCAGGAAATTAGGAAACATATCAGGTTAGAAGAAGATTTTTTCGAGATTTTTAAAAGCTGTGATAGAATGTGAAGTTCTAATATTAAGTAGTAGGCGGTTCTACAGATTAATGGCGGCAAAAATGAAATGTTTGCCGGCCATAATTAGTTTTTACCTTAGGTAACAGCAAGTTGTTATTCAAGGCAAATCTAGTAGTGCTATGATTCACTACAGTACCCACGTCAAGAAATTCAAAAAATAATTGGTTGTTGAGTAGTTTGAATAAAAAGTGCTTAGGTATTATCGGACAATGTCCGAAAATAGCAATTAAAGAAAAAAAAATACCATGAAGTTGATAGAAGCGCAAAAAAGCTTTCTCCCATCAAAACTGCGTCAACACCTTCGCGAAAAGTGCTTCCGACTTTCACGGAAAGTACACCCCAATTGATCGTTAAACCTTCCAAGAACCTTATCGCAAACTAAGAGCGAACCCATGCGACGATTTCTCGCACACTAACTGTACGCAGTGATGTTCCGTAGAGGGGAGAAAAATTCCCATTTATCGGTTCAGAAATCCCCTATTTTTAGCCTACTTTCCCCACAGGTTTCTCAAGAAGTCCCTGCAAAATTCCCGGCGTTCTCTTTCCGCACCTGATAGATCTTTACGCGAATTCCTGTTCGGTTTTCGGTGTTAGCCAACACCACCTATGTATACTTTACGTAGCCTTCCGGGCACAGGCAGGCGCCGTTCAGAGAATCAGAGTTTCCATGTGAACTGAATTCCACTACACCTGCCTCCTCAGCAGCCTTTGACTGTGTATCTCACGCTTTGTACCGAACAGCATGCTTAATTTGCATGATAGAGATCTAAGTAAGTACTGCCCGTATGAAAAAGAACAAGACATCGTTGGGTACGCAGGTAATTTTAGCTGAGCGCTGGTACTCTGAAGCCATGCACGCGGACTAAGGCGCACCCGAAATACTTTTTTGTATATTGCGCAGCCCTTTAGCCGCCGCCGCTCCACGCTTTACTAGCTCGTTCTTACAGAGTATTCTTTCCTCTATGCTCCCTCGTGTTTTATGAACTGGATTGGAAGTGTTTGTGGGTGCTTGTGGCTTGCGGTAACACGACTGCTGAAATTTGAACGCAAACCCGCGAATATGCTTTTTTTTTTCTAGTTTCCCTAGGAAAACTTGAAAAAAAAATCAAAGCAATAAAAGATGCGGGGTCCGGTTTGCTGACATTATTTTTCTTTTTTACTCCACGACTCCTAAATTCTCTCAATGTATTAAAGATTCCCTTTTTCCCTTTTAGCTAAAATTACATCCGAAAATTCATACCGATTTAAATGTATACCAATTCGTGGTTTGTCAGATAATAGCGTACTATTCTACTATTTCTCCATGATTGATGCAGGTATTGTTTTATCTGGAACCGCTCCTTTTTCGTCATCTTCGAGTGACCGTTTTAACGCAATGGAAGCACGGTGTCGAGGTCGCGGGTTCGATTCCCGGCCGCGGCGGCCACTTTTCTGATGGAGGCGAAAAGCAAAAACGCCCGTGTGTACGAGATTTCGGCGCACGATAAAGATCCACAGGTGGTCGAAATTAATCCGGAGCCATCCACTACGGCGCGCCTCATCGCCTGCGTTGCGTCGGCGCGTTAAACCCTACAATCAATCAAGCTCGGTGTCACGCTCGGGCCGTGCGTCCAGGGATCTTGTCAGAGCTTTCGGGTCGACCAACTGGTCTATGGGGAAATGCATTAGTTTCTCGACAGAACGCCACCGGTCCCGCTAAGAAAGCTTTCTCTTTAAAATGCAGAACCGTGCAAAAATGTTGTAATTCACTGCACGATCGACTGTTCTGCAACACCAGTGTTCGTTTTCGCGCTGGTTCCAGGACAACTACGCCCTGGTGATGCATCAGTTGGCACAAACCTCTGTACTGAAAAATCAGGTAAGGAAACACTGGTTTCTTGTCCAGTTTATGCTTCTACAAACCAAGAAAAGAATACTCTACAATATGTCATAGCCATGCCATGAATAAAGTAACAGCAAGATCCGCAGGGTATAGTAAACTTGTTTACATGAAATTTATAGACTATAAAAAACGTTTGATTCAATAGACACCCTAGCACGGCTGGAGGCATTAAAGACTATGGTATGGAGGAGACCTTGACGACACATATAAGGATTGTAGGGGCAGGATAAATCTTCACAAGTGAAGCGAAATGTTCGTGTTGCGAAAGGAAGTTCACGAGGGCGATACCATCTTGCCAAAATTGTTCAGAGCATGTCTGAAGGGGGTATTAATGAAGTTTGACGGGGAAAACGGAGGATTACGGATATACGGGAATACTTGAGCCATTTGAGGTTTACAGATGCTATAGTCTTGCTCAGTGAGTCACCAGATCACGTCCGACAAATGCCTAGGGACCTTCCATAGAAAGTCTGGCCGTGGTACTGAAATAAGGTTGAATAAATGTAAAGCAATGTTTAATAAAGATGATAAAAGCAGCCTATTCAGCACAGGAAAAGAAATGCTAGAACAAGTAGGAGGGTTTCACTACCTCGGGAAGTGCGCTGATCCCAATCACGAGAAAGAGATCACGCGCAGAATAGGAACGGTCTGGGGTGCAACCGCCAAGCACTCCTTACTAATGACAAGTAAGCTGTTTTTCTCTCTCAAACGAATAGTATACAAGCAATGCGTTCTGCCCCTCCGCTCGGACGATGAACAGCCAAAGCCAAAACCTAAACTGTTTAATGAACGGCGAGAAGAGGAAGGAATGAGATGGGAAGGAGGAAGTCGAGCGAAGCGGACACTCTGGTGGCATTTGCTATGTTGAGGTTTAGCTATATAGGGGATCTGCTATGTAGAATATTAAATGCAGTGGCACTATCTCTACGTCACAGACTAACGATACACATAACTGGTGAAAAAAAAAATATGAAAACATTTCGGCAGAAATTAAGAGAATTATCTAATAATGCGTAGCATTCTTAGGCCGCTTGTCTTAAGTGTGATTTTATTACGGCCAAACCACCAAATTTTTCGGTTTTCCTAAATCCTGTCCGACCAATTGTTTTCATTTACGCTATTACAATGATCAGGAGTGGAACATTCGCGAAATCTGCAATATTGTGGAAATGCAGTGCGTTATACCGTGTGCCATTTCCTGTAAGTGCTTAATGTTTTCCTTATTTTTTAGTTTATCAAAATTTCGTCCAACCGATTATCTCCATTTACGCTATTATAACGATTACAGGTAGAACTTTCGCGAAATCTGCATTACTGTGGACATGCAGGTCGTTACACGGTCCTGGCTGTGAGAGTACTCGCTAAAGAATGCGACGCATTAATATTATTATAGCGTGGCTACGAAAAACGCGTGCGCCGCAAAGGTGACCACCGAAGAGCGCGGGCCATTGCGCAATGTCAGGAGAGAGAGAGAAACTCCGCGCGTTGCGATTAGACTACACGGCTTCGGAAAGAGGTCGTGGTGGTAGAGATGACTATTAAGTGCGGCTCTAACCCTACTCGCTCCGTAGATGGTCTTACTCCCTCTCTAAATTCCCATGCTTCCCTGTGCAACACAGTGTGAAAAAGTCGGCTTACAAAGACCAAGTGTACACCGATTCAGTGCAGTTCAGCTCAATTTTATCTCCCGGCAGGGAGTAATAAATAGGGGTGTGTCAAAAAATACCCCAGGTGTGTACAAGTTAACATTCCTAAATGTAAGCATTGAGTTCTTCTAAGATTTAATTGGGCAAAGGAAAGATACGTCATCTCGCGGAAGGGAATTTCAGTCACGAGCTGTCCGACGAAAAAAGAAAGCGGCAAAAGTAGTAGCAGAAATACAGGGGCGGGCGACCTGTAAAGAGTGAGAGGTTTTGGTGTCAAAACATCCCCAGAAATTTTCTCCCAGAAATTTTCCCCTCTGGCACCTCCGAATTTCGGCTTCTTTTTCTTTCGTCCACGCTGTTCACACTCCGCATCGGTATATTCGTATGTAAAAACAAATCTGAAAAATCAGACAAGAAAATGAAATGAAATGATCAGTTCGGCCGAAGAGTAGGTGGTTATGTGGGCACGCGCTCGTGAGCTTAAAAAAATAAAAAAGTAGGAACATTAAAAATATTAAAGATAATTAGAAAGGGTGTTTTAAAACCTTAAGCAACATTAAATATGTAAAGGAAATTCAAATTAGTTCAAATTACATTTAAAATGTAAAAAAAAACATAGGTTATATGAATAGAATCAGCATTAAACATAGACGTACTTATAAGGTGCGTTGGAGAAAGCTCAGCCTCAGTCGTAGCTGTGCAATGCATGTTTACATTATGCTTAGCGTGTTTAACGTTTTCGTGTAGGAACAGGACGTTTGATTTCGCAGGATGCCATGACTTCGATCGTTTTTGAACGACTGTTTAAATGTTTCCCCACCACGAAAAATGCATGTCTAATTGCATATATTTTACCGACGATGAGAATTTTTTTTTTGTTTAAGCAACTTTGTGGCGGCAGAAATAGAGTCAAAAGGAGACAGCCGTCTTCATGTTTCATACAGCTGTCCTACTTTGAAAGCTGAACGGCAAACGTCCGTGGCTTTGCTGACATGAAACTAAAGAGCAGCGACGCAGACGGTTGCGGAGAATAGGCCCAGCATTCAGTATGATTCGCATACTCTAGAACAAACTGGCGTATGGCTTTAAAACTCAAATATGCAATATAAATGCCTTTAGCCGCACTTCGATGCAGACGTCTCTTTCACAATTGAGACTGATAGCGAACGCTGACATTCTCTGAACCGTGCCCTCCAGCGAAAAGTATAACATAGCTTTACCGTGATGAACTCAGGCTAGACATTGGAATACAGTTGACGTGATTATGCGAGTGCGTCATGGAGGCTTTCCAAGACATGAGGAGTCGATATTTGTTCAATTTGCAACCCATATTCTACCTCCCGACGTCCCATATGTGAGGTATTTCAATTACGTTACATCGAGAAATCAGGCCCCGCAAATGTAAGCAAAAGCGGAAGAAGCTAGAAGACACCTACCAGACGTAAGAAAACAAATATAACAAATACCATACGTAATAAAACACAACTAAAAGACGTTTTGGCTCCCACACAGGAGAACAAAATGTTCACTACTGGTTTGCGAACAGGGCTCCGATGATGAAACCAAAACGTCTCTTTATTTATGTTTTAGTTATTGGCCGGTGCCCTATAGTTTCTTCAATATACCTCCGTGATCAGACGAGCATTCGTCGAACCCTCGACTTGGGTAAGCAAAAACTACAAGAGAAAGCGACAAATGTCTTAAACGTGGCACAGGTAATATGGAAAACAATAAATACGGTTCTCATTGCGTTCTTCCGCTGCATTCTCCGCCAATTTGTTGTAGCGCTCCGAAACAAAGGAACGGACAAGGACAGTGGCGGAAAACGACAGCAACCTAAGGTGCACCATCAGCCGACGTCTTCCAATATAACGATATGGCAGTTACCGAGTCACCCGGCGGAAATGGCCTCCATTCGTTTCCGCGTCCGTTTGTCGTCGTCGTCGCCGACGGCCAGGCCGTCAGCCGTGTAGAAGCTCGTTACTCTGGCATCGCTTGGCCTGCCCGGCCGGCGGTGACCCAATCAGTGCTGCGAGCTTTTATAGCGCGTAAATTGGCGAAGCTGACGGCGTCCGTATAAGTGAGCCGTTGCGCCATCTTAGCCTCGCCGATCTTGACGCTGGAAAGAACGAAGGTTGCCAGCCTCTCTCGCACGGTGCTACGGTTGAAATATGGCGCTATGACACATTCCTGGCAGTGATGTTGCGTACTGGGGAGAAACATTCCCATTTATAAGTTCAGAAATTCCCTATTTTCATCACTTTATCCCGCAGGTTTCTCAACAATTCCCTGCAAATTTCCCTGCATTCCCTTGTAGCAGCTGGTGGATCTTTACATGAATTCCTGTTCGGTTCTGGGCGTTAGACAGCGCCACCAATATACTTAACGTAGCCACTGTGCTCCTGTTTTATGAACTGGCTGGAAACGGTCTTGGCTGCTTGTGGCTTGCGGGGACACGACTGCGGATATTTTGAACATAAATCAGACGAAGTGTTAAGCGAAATGTTTCAAGGAAAGCAAGGTAATAAATGATGCGAGATCCGGTTTACTGGCATTTTCTTTTTACTCCGCGAGTACTAAAATTTTCTGCATCTAATAAAGATCCCCTTTTTCACTTTTGGCCAGAATTACAGCCGAAAATTCTTCGAAAAGGGAAAATTTCCCGCACGGAACATCCCTGATTCCTCGTTTCCAAGGAAAAGGAATTGCGCTAGGAATTGCAAGGAATTGCAAGGAATTGCAAGGAAGGAATTGCAAGGAATTGCGCTTGAGAGACACCGTGCTCGGCGATAAGTACGTATAGGTGACTCGATAAAAAGGCGGTTGCGGAGGAGAGGAGTATGTAGTGGGGCTGTAACTATGCCCCTTCCATAAATAGACATGCTTCTCTGTGCAGCACAGCTTCGTGTGGGAAAGCCAGATTACAAAGATCAATCTGGCGCCGATTATCTTAAAGTCGGTTTTACTACCTCTTAAACACAAATGCAGGACTACGCAGATGTGTTCACGTGTCTATATAAGCCATCTTTTATCAAAACGTGGAGGCCTTAGGACCTTTTAGGGGCAAATGTCCTTAGGGGCTGGGGCTGTTGGCGTCTCCTGTCGTCGTCGTCGTAATCGTTGTCTCATGTAGTCACGGTACTAAAACACCGGGAAACTCGTTTACGCCTTCAGCTAGAACGTAACACGTGCTAAAAAAAAGAAAAATACCGGGACACTCATTTACGTCTCGCGCTGGAGCGCTTCGTCATGCGTACTAAAAAAACACCGGGCCACTATATTTACGCCTCGCGCTAGAGAGCTTCGTGCTTCAAAGACACAAGAGTTTTACAGCAGAGCTGTATACCTCTAGCCCCCAACGGTTTCATCTCTGTTGGAAAAAAAGACAAGGCGCCAACAATACACTGATACACTGCATGCTTCGCCCTTCTCCAGGTTTCACGTTAGGGGAGATGGCCCGGGATTTTTTTTTCAATTTCGTAGTAAATTTCTTTTTTCACACACTGAAAAGGGTTACTCTACGCTCGTTGAGTATTGCAGCAGACGATCTGCTGGATTCGAGACATAGCGAGCTTCGCTTTAAAAGCATGTCCCAAAGGTTTTACTCAAAGCGGCTAATGTTCCCCAAGCTATTTTAACCAGTGACTTCGCATGCCCTGACCCGCTCAACACGACAGCAGTGCGGCCTGTTGGGCAAAGGAAGTGCTAACACGAAAATATCGACCAAAACAAATCGCGCGATTTTTTTCCATGCAGGTCAAATTGACGCGTGCCTTAGTTATAAAGCAACAAGTTTCGGAAATGTGGCGTTTCAAATGTAGCAACACCGCGTCATTATTTGACCCCCACGAACAGCAGTTTTCAATTATGTGTGTTCTGGTTGATGTTTTCGTATTCCCATTTCATTTGCCTAAAACCGCCCATAACCCAGCCCTCAAGCCTGTTACCGCACCGAAGGTGACCTCCTTCCGCACGAGCGACCTCGACCGCCGTTGCCAGACGCTGACGATAGCAAGGTCGCGCGAGCCCGCCCGCCCGCTCGACGGCCGCCGACAACAACGCGAAGAAATATGTGCTCGTACAAGAAGACAGGTCGGAGTGCTTCGTCGCCCATCTGCGCTGTACTAAAGCAAACAGGTCTGGCTCTCCCTAGCCCAAGGCACACGAAGAACGTTTCCGGCACATCTCCGCATCTCATTGATTGGTTGGCGCTGATGCGATGGAAGTGCAGCGAGATTATGCGAACACAGCGTCGGTAATTTTCAAGCGACTTCGTTCTCACAACGACCATACGGACACGTTCTGACGCAAAATCGGGGGCTAAACAGCGCAAGTAGACAAGCAGGCATGTGTATATATATATATATATATATATATATATATATATATATATATATATATATATATATATATATATATATATATATATATATATATATATATATATATATATAAGGTTAGTAGTAGAGACAGGGACAAACGAGAAAGACGTAGAAAATAAAAATAAGTTTACTGACGTTTACTGAAGAAAGGGAGTCCTCTCCCTGAAACGTCAGTAAACTTATTTTTATTTTCTACGTCTTTCTCGTTTGTCTCTGTCTCTACTAACCTTATTTTTTTCGCGCTCTGTGTGAGTTTTTATCTTTTCAGACTATATATATATATATATATATATATATATATATATATATATATATATATATATATATATATATATATATATATATATATCACTGTGTCGAACCGAAAAAAATACCGGTGGGTCGGTTCGGGTGATTTCATTTCGTTCCGGTTCAGTATCAGTTCCGATTCGACTAAAACCCGTTCGCCAGACGGTTCGGTGAGAAATTATTAGCAAAGTTCGAAAAAAAAAAAGGTTTTGCAGTTTGAAGCGACCACAAAAACTAAATACAATTCTGGAGAATTCGAAATATGAGTTTTTCCAATAAAAGTTCGGCAATTTTAAGAACCACAGTGAGCAATTAGGCCCAATATTTAAAAAAACACTTGCCGTAGTGATGATTTTCAGGCTACTCTCCCGCGCAGCCCTTATGTTGTCCGAGGGAATACTTAAAACCAACAGCTGTCGTAGGTGTGCTGTCTGTGGGATTCCCTTTCTGTCGCTTCCCTTTTCTTGTTGTTGTTGAAATCGGAATCTCCTCTCAGGAATCATCCAGCACACTGAAAGTTAAACTCCTACGGTTAGGCCTGGGTGCCGTCGGGTGCCTTCCCCCCATTAGCAGTCGACGTGTTAAAATCTCAGCGGGATACTTCTTTTCACGAGTTGTAGTGTAAGAAAAATAACCCCACAGCAGCCAGGTAAATGCTACCTATGAATTAGATTGTTTGGCCACCTAGGATAATTTGTTTACAGTCACTACTCGGGGGGGTGTCAGCCCAAAGTTTTGTGAAAAGTCAGCTTTAGTTGACGCTCAGTCACTAATTATTAGTGTCATCACTGGGGTGCATTTTAGAAAACTATTACAGATATGCGCGTCACTATGAATACGTCTCCGTTACAACTGACCACCGGCCCCGTTCCGTTCACTAAGCTCTGGAATCTTATTACAGATTATGCGATCACAAATTAGACTGTCGTTGTTGTCGTGGTTTGTTGGAAAGGGAAAGGAAAGGAAGTGGTCTGGGCATATTTCAAAGCTCAGCAAGGAGTTCACCAGCACACAACGCCGGGAGGAGGAGAGGAGTAGAGGCTAGAGGGAGAGTGGGAAATACTCGTAGTGCACGAGCTGGAACTCTTGAGGAGGCGTTTTTTTTTTTTTTGTCGACACCAGCTCACCCCCCCCCCCCCTCTTCTGGAAACCACAAGAGCAGTATAGTAGCAGAGCAGTGAGTTAGACTAGTACTTGAAGAGCGTATCCGAAAACAAAGAAAACAGCAGAAAAAACGTAAATATTAGGGTTGGTCAAATGGAATAATGCGGTACCGGCCTGCCTTTCTGCGTGTGTCGCCTACTTTTTTACTGCCGTTTTTTATCCGAGAATACGCTGCAAGGTCGGGGATAAAGCCTTGCAAAAGGAGAAAGTGCATGTTATACGCTAATACCTTTCTCTGCTATATCTGTTATTATTTGGATTCACTAAAAATACGGGAAGTTTCCCGCTCTGCGCCTTCCGAAAACTGACTCTTATTGTAGGCACCGCGGCGCTCGCTGCATTCGCCACGATGACACGTTTGGGTATGTTAAAGCTTGGACAAAAGAAGAGATGTGTCGAGAAAAATTAACCTTTTGGTGTTGCGCTTATTCGATGGCTGAATGCAGCAATAAAGAGCATAACTGGTTCGTGTGGGAACTCGGCTCGGAATAATCTCAAACCAAGCGCTGGGCCTGTGGAAACACACTTGTCAGATAATATTAGCGCGTTTTATTCCCTGAAGCAACTCCGGTGCTATGAGGCCGGGCGTATATTGAAGGGCGGCAGAGCAATTTAGACCGCCTGGGGATCATCTTTACGTGCGCCAAAATCTCCACACATGGAAGTTTAAGTTTTTCATTTGCACCAGAAAAGCGGCGGCCGGGTGTGGGGATCGAATCGGCAGCCTTTTGGCCAGAAGCCAACGGCTCACCCACCGAGCAGCTATTGATGGTTACAGTTCTCAAGTATTTACACTCTCCAGGGGTGCGACCATTTTTGAAGAAAAGCATTAAAGGTTACAAGTACGCACATTCCGGGGGTTGGCTTTCGCCTTTGCGCAGTGCAGCAGTCTTTCTGCCCGATTGACATTAGACAGTGCGCAGCTAGGGAAAGGGAACATTGATGTTTCATATCGCCTGCGGGCGGGCGAAAGTGCAACATTTCCTTTGCTCAGCTTTGCACTCTGCTCGCGCTACCTATAGTAGCACACCTTTGCAAAACTGGTGCGCATACTTTTCCTCATGTTGTGACGACGAAGAGAGAGAGAGAGAGAGAGAGAGAGAGAGAGAGAGAGAGAGAGAGAGAGAGAGAGAGAGAGAGAGAGAGAGAATACATTTATTGAGCGTCTAAATTGGGAGTGGTTCCTTATTCACTGGAGCCCATATGATGTCATGGCCGCCTGCGCCCGGTCGACCAGCGATAGCTGGGTCGCCAACGAGGAGCTGGACATCAAAATCTCCCATTGCTCTATAAAAGAGGGGGTGGGGGGATGGAGGAGGGGTGGATTTTCTGAGCTGAAGTCGCACTCCCCAACTATGTGGCGGAGTGATCCTGGTTTTTTACAAAATTTGCATTCGGCCGAGTATTGCTCCGGGAACATGAGGTGTAGCCGTGTTGGGTGGGGGAAGGATCCAGATTGAATGAGGCGAAATACTGTCTGCTGCTCCTTAGAGAGGTTAGGATGAGGTGGAGGGAGTGTCTGTCTTTCTAGCCGGTAGTGCTGCGTGATTTCTCTGAAAGTGATAAGCGGGCAGTACTCCACGCCTTCCTCCGCAGCCTGGGGTGAGAGATAGAGATATTGTTTATTGTGGAAGGAAGAATCTCCGTCAACTGAGGAAGTGGGAGTAGAAGATGGGGCGTTTGTGGATTGGGACGTCTTGAAGGTGGACAGTTCGAACCAAAACAGGTGGGCTCCTTGAAAGGGCGGGAGAGGCCGCGTGGCGGGAGGAGAGCAGGCTCACGGCTCTAAACTGCTCGCACTAAACCGCTTTCTAGGGAAGAGGGTCCAATTAAAGCCAGCATGGAGGGTTCCAGCGTGTGAGAGTCGATGGATAAGGAGGAGGTATTGGGAGGAGGCCTGGAGGTTCGGTAGAGCGCGAATTTTGGACAGTGCCAAATTAGCTGCTGGAAATGGGCGGTTATGAAGGAGGCGCGGAATGTACATCGAGGCGGCAGAAGCGGGGTGTACCATTTACGGTAGGTCCCTCAAGTAAGGCTAGCATTGCCATGAAAATTTCGGCTGATATTTGGAGCGGGGGCAGAGCGTATAAAAAGCCGGTTGGAGTGGCGGCCTTTAGGAAGTCTTTTTTGTAGCGTGAGCTACACTGGCCGAGGTTGAGCAGTTTCGCGTGGCTCCTGGAAAGCCGTGCTGCGCATGCGCAAGGAGCAGTGACGTCACACGACACACAGCTGGCGCGCCGGAGCCGCCGCCGCTCGCGTGCCTCGCCGGTCTGCGCATTCCAGAGGAGTGACGTCATAGCCGCGGCAGACGCACTGGCACCGGCGCGTGCCCAGTTATGCGCCTCCGTTGCGCAGTAGCCAAGTCTGACGCTGTGCCGGAGCCGCTTGATAGCAAAAAAATTACACCATCTTCCCCAGGGGAACCCTGAGGTGATGCAAAGCATCGCGGAGTTCCCTTTATTTTCACTTGCGTTGGTTACCCACATCGCGTGATCATTGTTGGAAACTCCGCGATGCTTCGCATCACCTCAGGGTTCCCTTCTGACAAACGGTCCAACTGGTTGACTGATGCTGATTGAACTTGTGTCAGCCAATTCGCTAGCAGGACTGTCGGTACTCATCAGACGCCGGAGCGAGACTCATCCGACGAAGCAACTGAGGCAGCGGCGCGTGCACGCGGTTATATATAGCGCTGGCGCGAAGAGGAGGACGGAGGGAGAGGCGCGCATGCGCGCGCTGTCGCGCAACTATCGTGCAGAGGGGGACGGAAGGAGCAGCGCCCTATCGCACAGCTGGCGTGGAGAGGAGAACGGAGGGAGTAGCGCTCTCTCACGCAGCTGGCGTGGAGACAAGGACGGAGTGAGAAGCGCATTATCGCACAGCTGGCGCGGAGAGGGGGATGAGGCGGAGAGGTGCGGACGCCAACGGACAATGGACATAGCCCCGAGCAAAAGATGCTTTGCATCTAAAATACCGTAAATATACACGTGTCACATAATGCGTATACCGTGTGTGCGTAATTGAAGTAGCCGTAAGCATGATAAAAACAAGCTAATCCTAGACAACCAGGAAAGCTAAGAATAACCAGCTAAACGTTAGCTAACGCTACGTATATTCTGGCATAGCGGAGTTAAGCCACTGCTAAGTTTTTTTTTTCTTTTTTGTGCCGTAGAAACTGTATTGCTAGCGGTGATGACCCAGAAGGTGGAGGATCCAAGTAGGGCATTAGCAGCGGAGGTCTAGAGGTTATACACTCCCGTGCAGCCGAGTGGGCTGCCTGGTTCCCCGATGATGACACTGCAGAGAATATACGGAAATTCGTCATTGTTTGTGACGGAGTATTGGTTATAACGAATCAAGTATCCTCTCGCAAAAATGTTGCTACAACGAAGGTTTACCTTACAAGCATGTTTAATGGGATGCATTGCCGTGAACACTGGGCTGGTTACGCTGAGTTGCGGCTAAAAAAATCTTTGTTGCGTTTTATTTTCTTGACCCAGAATAAGTCCGTTGCCCTGCTGGCCACGTTGGAACAGGTGCGGCAAGGGTTGAACACTTCTCCCGTAAGCTACATTCATCACTTTGTGTATATTGATAATTTCTCACGGACGTCCCGCCAGCACCGTCCCCTCAGAAACTCGGGCGGGAAGTGTTGAATTGGTCCCCAAATTTTCTTCACAACGTTCTGAGCTGTAGCTTACCTGCGTGGAGGATGGAATACTTACGTTGAATTAAAGGAGTAATAACGCTTCTATAGCTTTCGCTCAAAGGGGTTATGGAGGTAAAATACAAATTCGGTTCCTTGAATAGACTGAGTTGTCGCAAATGGGGAGGTGTGAATTTCAATGCGTGCTTCCAATGCGTAAGCTGGGGGTTGAGAAAGCCAGATTGAAGCAGTTGTGACTCAGCTGCCACTACCTCAATTAACTTGCCCTCACGGCGTGACGAGGACTTGTATTTTCCCTTGGCGTCCGCTGACCAACGTCGCCGTGGCGCGATTGTAGTGGTGCATTGTCTCCCTTTGACTTAACCACTTTCAGCGCTAGCGTGCAAATAACAAAACGATAACCTTGTTAATGATTTCTCCTGTTGCATGCCGAGTGACGTCGTGCCGCCAAAATTTGAAAGTTTTTCAACACTTCTGGGGCGGTATTCTAGAGTTTTGTTCCTTTTGCGTCCCTTTCAAAAGTGTCCCTTTTGGCAAACCCTGATTGGCTAAAAGCAAACAACCGGAAGTGACGTAACGCAAGCGCAACAAACCCACTGTTAACGCCCACTACTTAACCGGAAGTACGTCACGAGGAACGAGCGCGAAAGGGACGTTTTCAAAACGTGTCCGACAGTTACGAGAATACCGCCCCTGGTCCTTTCTGTTCTGCTTAAAATACGTGTTTCGGGGCTGGATGAGAGTGGAATGAGTTATCAAAATATAGCTTTATCTTCTTATATGAGATGAGGTTGTATCTTGTCTTCGTAGTACTCGAGGAACCCCTTTTATTTATTTCACCGGTGCAAAATTGGCAATGTAGCCTTGTTAAAAGAGTACGTACCGATATACATATTGCCTGTTTTCTTTGCAGTCAGCCGTGTGTCTGAACCAGAGAGCGGAAACCATCTCGAATGAGGTTAACACGAACCTGCGCAACGCGGTAAGAGCCGAGCAGCCACAAAAGCCCTGCTTTATTCCTGCATACTATTGTCACACTACGTCCACAGAAGTTGAGTTGTAAGGCGACAACCCTAAAAGGACTCTGCAACACTTCGATGAACGCTTTCGCTCTTTCTTCCGCGTCTGTAAGCACTGCAAAAGCTACAGTTATCGCCAGCACGGAGCGGCACTGCGTGATTTGCCCGTCGCAGCAGCTACGACTCCCGTTTCTCCTTTGCTTTTGTGGCTTTGTTTTTAAAGTGGCTACCGAATGCGTTCATTTCTGCAACTGAAGGAAAGCCCGCCAATAGCCGGTGCACCGGTGTGATGACGTAATTCCAGCAGTTGAAAAACGCCAAGACTCGGGAAAGAGAGCGAGTTGAAACTGTTGAGCGAGTTTCAAAGTTATCGGATGAGCCTAGAGCAGCAATTGTTGGCTGAGGTAGTTTGTAAGCCCGTATTTTAAAGAATGGATGTGTCTGTTGAGTACGTTCTGAAGCATTTAAGATTTAGAAAAAGTTAAAAGAAGTGTTGCATTGTCTGTTTAAGTGCTGCATTCCCCGAAAAAGCGCCGACGACCGAAAAATTGTTGGTCGTCGTCGTCGTCGTCGTCGTTGTTGTTGTTGTTGTCCGGTCAGAAAAATGGACACCGCTTTAAAGGGTAAAGAAAAAATACATGCGTGATTGCATGGGATTTGAACCGGAGATTGCGCAGTGCTCTGCAACGAAATAATTTTGTATCTACTGCAATACTCCTGGCCGAAACCATCGCTTCTTGTTAGGCCATACTCATCTTCAAAAACGGAATATCCCAAGTATACATCTGAATGAAGAGTCCGCCGAGAAGCAAATAAATTTAGTTTCGTACACATTTACACGGCCTCAACGAATTAGATCGTAAAATATCCTGCAAGCCGTTGTGAATTGTATCAAGTCCAGGTTTGTCCGCATGCCGTATTTTTCTGCTGACGGTTGTGCCAGGGCGATCAATCGGGCCGGAAAGAAGGGAGTGTATGTTTGGAGTTTTATATCGCCTCTCCCAGTTAGGCCGCCCCGCCCGAATGACATCTCAGTACAGACTATTTGTTGCGAACGGCAGCCTTCTCAATGTGTGTACAGGAACTAGGAGCAGACATCCAGACGAACGCTTGCATGTTCGTCCATGAATGGAAACATGAATTGATCTCTTCTGGGCATGCCCGGCGTTGAGCCAAAATCAGAGTGAATGCTTTGGAGAACGGAGCATGTAGTTATCGACATTTCTAGGCTGAAGGCGAGGTATACCCGTTTGAAGACGCTTGTTCACAATGCAAGAGATGGCCTTGTAATTTCTTGAAAACCGGTATTCAGAGACAGGTCACAGCCCACCGTTGTTATAGCGGGGGCAGCGTCTAGAGCAGCGACGTAGGTGGAGTTCCGTTTCCCGAAAGCTACAATACCAATACTTCCTGCACGGCGTACGTCAACTAAGGAACGAAAGGCGGTGATGGAATGGACCTTGCACGGAAAGATAAGCAATATGTATGAGAAAAAAAAAAGAAATAACATTGCAACAAAGCATATGGACTAACTGGACAATGCTTGCAAATCCGCCAGGTGATACTCAGCCCTTACCCCTGGTTGATGATTGATTATAAGGCATAACGTGCCGACGCAACGCTGGCGATGAGGCGCGCCGTAGTGGAGGGCTCCGGATTAATTTTGACCACCTGGGGAACTTTAACGTGCTCCGAAATCTCGAACACACGGGCGTTTTTGCTTGTCGCCTCCATCATAAAAACGGCCGCCCCGGCCGGTAATCGAACCCGTGTCCTTGGGCTCAGCCCCTTGAGTTTGGGGCGAACATGGCGCGGAGGGAGCCTGTAAGGCGTTGTCCAGCTGAACCTAAAGATTCGGGTTCAATCCCGGCCGCTCCGGTGGTTTTTAAATGCAGAGCATTTCAGTAACTCACGATGTCACCCGCGTTGTCCCGTCGTAGTCCGCACCGTCCTTGTCCGCACCCCTCCACCTGCACTATATAAAAGAAAATACTAACCGGCGCCAGGTTTCGATCCCTCGACCCTGCGGGCGGAACGCAATGTGCATGGTGCTCTACCGACTGCGCCACAAAGCCGACACAGAACGGGACGCTGTGAACGCGCCTTATATCGCTAACTCATTCAAATTACTGCTGCGCTCTCTCGTCAGCAGTTGCCCCAAGTGCAACTACATTAACGTAACGCAAACTACTTAACGTCGTGCGCCCCCGGAAATGCTCTGCATTTGATCGTGCCCCTCGCGAGGGGGATGTTTATACAGGAACTCCTACTTCTAGCGGACTCCTGGCGCCCTCTTTCTGCCATTGTAGACACTATGAGGTGGCCTTCGAAGGGCGCCAAATTTGAATTCTACAAAATCGATTTTTTAAAGGGAGGATTTCTTAGTGGGACCGATGGGGTCCTGTCAAAAAACTAATGCATTCCTCCGTAGACCGTTTGGCCGACCGAAAAGATCTGATAAGATCTTTGGATACACCGTGCGTGCGTGAAGCCGGGCTTCCATTGTGTCTAAACGGTTGCTTGGAAACCACGAATAAAAAAACGGTTCAGGATAAGACAACATTTTGAAAACATCGATCATGAAGAATAAGGAGCACAATAATACACCTTTATCTCATAAACCACGTATCGGTATACATTTTGGTCGTTCGTAGATGCGTTTACTTAGTGCACGAAAAGCCGTCGCATGGGTTATTGGTTCTCTGTTTTGCGATTTCGGTCTTTGAAGGTTTCACGATCGATTGCACCACGCGCTTTCAGTGAAGGTTGCACGCACTTTTAGCGAACTTTTTGACGCACTTTGGCGCAGCTTTGATGTGAGAAAGCTTCTGCGCTTGTCTCAACTTTCTTTAGGAATGGATGGTAACGTTTTTTTTGATGGAGGCGAACAACGCCTACGTGTCGAGACTCCGGCTGTCATAAGATCCCCATCAAAATTAATCGGTAACCGTCCACTACGACATGACTAGGTTTCGGCGCCTAAAACCCTTATGTCTTAACCCGTGGCATGAAGGACCTCGTACCGCAGATTAACCTCCCCGACCTTGTGTCTTACGCCCCTGCAGTTCCATTGAATTAATGTCGTGGTCGCATTTCTGGTTGCCCTTAGTATTCTTCTGCATGTTGGGTGGTAGCATTGTTTTTCGCGGTGGTAACTTCTCGTGGCCTGCCTCTCAGTGCTAATCGAGTCGTTTTCTTCTTAATTACCGTGGCGTGTCTGAGTTTCGCGTCGAATGTCGACATTCTGTTGGATAACCGGTTGTATTTTTCTTCAAGGTTACCCACTCTTGTGGTTGGGTTGCCTACTTGCAGTTAGGTTGCCTACTTGAGTTACTTGGTTGGAAATGTGCGCTACTTGGTTGGTGAGCTGCGACAACACGTTCATGACCGTCTGCATCGTGGGAGTGGCGGTAGTATCAGCGGGTGTAACGACGGCCGCTTCTCCAGCCTTCTCTTCGTCCATTGGTACTACTGCTGTTGTCGGCGGTGCCTCCGGCTCTGACGCCACCGGTGGCGACGGCTGGAGGGTGTCCCTTTTGGCTACCTTTCTCTTGACCTCATTGGCGTCCCCGTTGTTACCACTACTGCTGTTGTTACCGTTCTTGGATTTATCTAACGCCTCGACACGCTCCATTAGCGCTCTGATCCGTTGATTCTGCCTCTCTATCATTTGCTTGAGGTCTGAGCATTGCTTACATTTCTCGCCACTAGGAGGGGTGGTGGGAGGGGTGGGGACGAGGGGAGGGAAGTTGCTGCTGGTAAGAGCGACGGGAGCCCAAGCCGCCCAGCCCACCTGTTTCTCCGCGGCGTTCCCCTTGGTCTTCGACTTGGACCTCGAACGCGACTCGCGTCTGCGGATCCCTGTTGCAATGGCGTCGCGGGCAGGTGCTGTCGCTCTCGAATCACTCCTCGCTGCGCTCGCGCTTCTCCTTCTCCTGGTCAGGGAGCGGCCTCGGCGTCCGAACGACGACCCGTCACACCGCGGTTGCAACTCTTATTTTGCTCTGTGGCGTTCCTATCTTCGCTTGCGTACTACGTACGGCGTCTTGTACCTTGCTTTACATTCTTTGTCCACGGTTAGGTGGTCGCCCCCGCAGAAGCTGCACTTGGGCTTACATTTGTGAATTGCGTCGGGGTTCTGTACGTCGCAGGCGCGGCATATCCGGTTCGTTGAGTTTGGGCATACATCCATGCGGTGGCCGAGGCGGCTGCACTAGTAGCTCATGTCGATCTGCTTGCGGTATAGCGAGCACTCGACCAGCATGTTGCCGTACTTTACGTAGTTCGGTACCTTGGGGCCTTGGAACGCTATGACCACCGACATAGGCTTGCCTATGCGGTTGGCTTGCAGTGCTGTGGGGTTATACTCGTGCACGATGGAGTCGTTGATTTCCTGAGCTGAGTCCGTCAGCGGGACTCCTCGGATCACCTCCTTTACGGTGCCGTGGAAGGGGGGGGGGGGCATTTATATGCACTAACCTCGTGTTTGGCTCCGTAGATGGTGAGGTTACTGACCGCCGCGTATCGGTCGGCGTTCTGCCTTCTCGGGGTGCTGATGATTATAATATTTTGTTGCTTGTTCGGGCATATCACGTCTTGCCTCGCTTCTTCTCCGCTCACGTTCGCTGCGGGGACGATGGCTCTGCTCATCTCGAACCTTGAGACTTAGCTGACATCCAGGCCTCCCCTGGGTCTCATGACGATCTTGATATCGTCCCTCGGTAATTCTGGCATTCTTGCTGCTTGAAGCAGCCTGCTCTTGAAATTATTCAGGCTGTGAATGCCCTCTTCGCCACCGCCGACGTCCGGCTGCGGCTTGGTCGTAGTTAGGTTTAGTTCTCGCGGCTTCGCTTGAGTCTTCTTTTCCCCGGCGACTCGTCATACGAGAGCCTTGAACATTTGATCTGGCTGGATTTCCACTCCCTTCACTCCCTTCACCTCTACACGCATGGCGGACGCCATTTTATTGAAAAACCTCGCAGCTGGAGCGTCGGAAGGTCGGCCACCTTGCCGGGACACGCCTACGCTCAGCAGCTAGGTCAAGCGCCCGTTAGGCTTGACTCGCGATAAATCGGCACTCGCATAAAAAGTCTTTCAAAATCCGAAAAAAATGGCTACCAAAGTTCGAGGTGGGAACCCAATTTTTCCCAGAGAGCGAAGTGGTAACACACTTCTTTTGGTACCAAGAAGATGCAGGTGTGACTGAAACAACTCCCCCGGGACAAGATTTCTCTCTCGCAAGATTTCTCTCTCGCAAGCGGCCCGACCGTCGCCACTAAATAGGGTATTTCCTGTCTCCGACAGTTGGGGCCCAGTTATCGGACCCTATGGGTGAGCGGTAACCCGTGGCAGGGGCCGCATATTTGGCAATTTGGCACTGTCTGATGCCCTCGCTGAGCAATCAGTCTTGGAAGAGAGTCAGACAAAAGGATTTGAGCAAAATTGCTTCCCTCATTCCCACCCTTTTTCCCATAACCCATTCCGATGTCCAAGTTCCCGTTCCCAGCAACCCACCCTATCCGGCTTTTTCCTAGGGGGGACAAGGGGGGTCCCCCCGGGCTCGTCCCCCTGGCGGTGGGTCGCAAGAAAGTCTTTCCCGTTAATTTCTCTCCACCTTCGTGTGGACAAAATTCTCTTTGCCGGTTGGCCTGTTTTTGTACTGTTGCAATTGGGTATAACCGGTTGTACTTCGTGTGGTACGGGGAGCTATTGAAAGCTCCATTTACTCGATGTAGCACCAGGTAGCCGGTCTGTGCTACAGCGTGCGCGCACGTCCTGATGCCCGTGCGCGCATGCGCTGTGGCACTGAGCATCCTGCAAGCGCGCTGCTGAGACCGATTTTCAGGCCTGCTTTACTCTCTGTTAGGAAGTTATAGCAGATCTGGAAATGCATTTCGGCACTGAGCCTGTTGCACGTTCGCTACATGGCAGCATGCGCAGGAGGAGTTGAGGTCGAATGCACTTCTGCTTACACTTCGTAACCACGAGAGTACACTGTAAGCCCAGCGAACACAGTTTCTCGACTCTTTGTTCTGCACTCTTGCACTGAGTGGCATCACTTTATGCTACAAAGACTCGTTTTATGAGCATATGAAATTTCTATGAAACGGTGACGTCGCTGCCTCACCCGCGTTACTTGTGCAGGTGAAGAAGCAGATTGGCCGGTGCGCCTACCTGAGCCAGGCGTACAACTTCTCCACCAACATCGCTTGCGGCAAGATTGTCAACTCCATGGTTCGTATACGAAGACACCAAGAATACCTCTTTTGTGGGGTATGAGCTCACAAACCTGTTTTGGTACTGCTCAAACAGGGTAAGATAGGCACGTGCGATGACGCGGATAAGCCGGTCTCTTATCTGCAGGGGCGTTGTGCAGGTTGCTGTGTGTAATAATTGGAAATATCGCTTTCTGCGATGTGTTTCACGTAAATCACTGCAGTGCAAATGAAGCGAGTCTCCACACTTTTAATGAAGTATAGCTTAGGACGAAGTCTTTGTTAAGCGGGATTCTGTAGCTTCAGCTTGATGAAAGAACACCACGCGCCATTGGTGGCGGCTGCATTAAAAGTTGTGGTGACGTCACACTGCCGTCACGCTGACGTCACACTGAAAATATAGGCTCTGCGCTGGGACAGCAGGTTACAGCCTCCCAAATTTTTAATAATATAGCGGGAGCGATGACTGATCGGCATGTCAGCCCCTTATGATGGTGTTCAGCAGCGAAATTGGCGAGAGTACGCGCACGCGCATAGCGCTATCTGCTGTATGAGTGTCGTCTGCTACGCTGTTTCCTTGAGAGTAGTACACCCCCTGCCACTGCATCTGAATGACTATGTTCACCAGAAACCGTGGTTATATGAAGCGCATGCGCATATAAAACGCGTGTTTGATTTTTCTTCCGGATTACTTGCCCCGCACAGCATGAAGAATGCCACTGGAAAGATAAATAAAAGTAGAACAGGACGGCTTTTTTTTGGCCGGAATGGCCTCAGGCCGCTGCGCGATATAATGCGATCAATAAAAAATCTGATAAAAATGAAATCTTGTGCCCCACGCTGTTTAGCTACCTTTGGCGCTACCGAAAGGGCCTTAAAAGAAAACAACACAGGGGCTGTTCTTGGATAAAACCAGCGCGAATTCAGACGAAGACGAAGGAAGTAACCACAAGGACAGCCGCTGGTTACTTCCTTCGTCTTCGTCTGAATTCGCGCTGGTTTTATCCAAGAATGTCTAAATTCCAACTAGCCCAGCCTGCAACCCTCCTACAGGGGGTGTCTTGCACTGAGGAGAACAGCGGAGCAGACGACGCAGCACAGAGCAGATAGTTCTATGCGCGTGCGCGTACTCTCGCTGTTTTCGCCGGTGAACACCGTGATAAGACGCTGACATGTCGATCGGTTGTCGCCTCCGCTATATTATCAAAAATTTGGGAGGCTGTACGTGCAGACCTTGCGCTGTTGTCTAAGCGCAGAAACGACCAGCATTCTGAACCTCGTCATTCACCTTAAGGTGACGTTCGCACACAAGGTCACGTTCTGGGGCGTTAGGGTTAAACTCACCAGCGGCGATTTCTTAAAGTGTCCGTAGATGTCCTGACACAGCACGGCGGAGTAGAGTAGCCTCGATCCAGGCCAATACACGTCTTCTCTCTCGCGTCGTGCAGAATGCGTTCTGGGCATCGACGTTCCTCTTTTGCCTGGGCTACGTGATGTGCCTTGCGGTCGCGCACGAAGTACAAGCGATGCAGCGTCCCCTTGTGGGTACGAATGAAGGCAACCAGTCCTTCGACTTGGGCGACCCGGCCACCAGGAGGCGCAGTTCATCGGTCAGCGAGTACTCACAGCGGCAACTACAGGCGCCTTAACAAGCATTTCGAGGCAAAGGGGGCTCCACAAGGACCACGACTGCCGCCAGCAGAGGCTTTCCGGCAGGACTGCGGACAGGAGACACAAGAGACCGACTAGACGTGCGGACCCGAGAGCACCCGGCCCTCGCGTTTCATAACTTTTTTTCTACGCCCTGACAATCTTTTTACTTCGATGTTAGAAAAGTTTAAAGTTATTCCTCAGATAAATGGGAATTTTTAGCATTATTTTCACTGATGGCCCCCCATCATAAGAGCAATCCGAACCCAGTTATGTGCACGTCGTTTTAGTTTTCTTAAAAAATAATCAGCGAATAAAATGTGTTGTCAATTCTGGGTTTTGTGGTTTCCGCTGTGCGTGAGGACGATACCTTCTACAGTAAACATCACGCCACTCGGGGTGTTTATTTCGACAGCATTATTAAGCTGCCACTGTTCGATGTGCGTACGGCAAGGCGGCGTCTTGCGACTATCTGTAGTAGGCTTAAAGGGACACTAAAGGCTGAATGAAATTTAGTTTTAGCTGAAAGATCATACGCTTTATAGCTCTCTCGGCTTTCGTTCGACGAGCAAGAACGCGTTATTTGCTGAGAAACGAGCACATAAACTTTAGCTGGCGTTTCTCTCGCTCGCTTCCCTTTTATTTTTTCGTGCCATAGTCATTGCGTCACACAATAGGAGCGAATCCCCGGCGGCGTGCCCACTCTGGGGACTTGGGCGGCGTCGCGGAGCGGCGCGAGCAAACCAGCTACCGGCGGCGGCGCGGCGCGGCGGTGGTTACTCTGGCCAAGCAGGCTGGCTTGGACTGATTTTTCGCCGACGGAATGAGAAACGCGTTTAGATGCTCGAGCGGCCGGTGTGCTTGCATACTCCGGCGTCACAGACCCCATCGAGCCGGCTGCGAGCATTGAGAGCTGCGGTGAAGCCGCTTCTAGAGCAAAAAGCACCGTTTCGAATATCAAGCGCGGCGTCCTGGGCTCCCGGCTGGCGCCGTTCAGGCTGCGCCTTTACATCACCTCTTCTGGCGATCACAGCCAGAAAGCTTTAGCATAGCGGGCACCGTCCGCTAAGCCTACTGCGGCGGGTAGCGGGGCCCGACTCGGCAGATGCGCATTCGTTCCGGTAAGGTGAATTAGTTCCGCGGGCCTGTATTTGCTCCGCTGAGGTCCAACCTCTTCGCCCTACCCGCTCTCAGCTGCGTAGTCGGGTCCCGGTAACCCGATGCCGTAGCGCGAAATAGGCAGCCGTGTTGAGTAGTCGTCGTTGCCCGCGCAGAGCGACGCACGCCTAACGGATGATCAACGGCGGCTCGTGGCGAACGGGCGAATCGGTTAGCTGACCAGTCGCAGTAAGTTCATCTCATGGACGATTTTGTTCGAACCGGGAGCACTTCACCGATAGCAACATATTAAACAAATTGTTACTTCCCCTCCGCCTCCTCTTCCTCCTCCTCCACTGTGCGCGGAGAAGGGAATATTTGAAGCTCGGGCGGCTCGCTTAACCACCTGCAGTGCCTTTTGTTCCTTTGCCAATTCTAATCAAGGGGCTTTAGCTGAGTTCTGCCGGGTGTATTCCTTGTAGAAGCTCGGGCGCTCACCGCCGTAGGTTTTTATTACTGGTAGAAGCTCGGGCGCTCAACGTCGTATGTTATTGACTTCGCTAGTTGCGGACCAATCCTTTCCCAAAACAAAACTGCAAGCATGGTGGCCGAGTGAATATTGAGGAAAGCGGCCCGCCTCGCAGTGCATAAAATCGGTAGTCGGTGTTTTTTAGACGCGATGAGCTCACGGAAAGCTTTGGTTTGCATCTATTTCACGTGCTCCACCACCTAAGAACTGTTTATTCCAGAAAAAAACATCCATGCTTCTCCAATGAGCTCTCGCCGTTCACCACTTATGTGACGTCACACACCGTGGCACCCAAAAGGGTGCGGGGTGTCGTCCCTGTTTTAACGTTTCTGGCATTTTCTCTCTTATTATACAACTGGCAGTTCCGAGAACGGTGTATTTAGGTTCTCGGCACCGTAATCTATCGATACAGGTCAACTTGCTTCTACCTTTTAGTGTCCCTTCATGTCATCATCATCACCATCATCATCATCATCCTATCTATGCCCACTGCAGGGCGAAGGCCTCTCCCATTATTCTCCAATTACCTCGGTCCTGTGCCAACTGTGACCAATTTATCCCCGCAAACTTCTTGATCTCGTCTGCCCATCTAACTTTCTGCCGCCCCCTGCAACGCTTGCCTTCTCTAGGGATCCACTCTGTTACCCTTAATGACCAGCGGTTATCTTGCCTTCGCATTACATGCCCTGCCCACGTCCATTTCTTTTTCTTAATCTCTACTAATATGTCCTTAACACGTGTTTGTTCCCTGACCCACTCCGCTCTCTTCTTGTCCCTTAATGTTACACCTATCATTTTCCGCTCCATTGCACGCTGAGTCGTTCTCAATTTAAGTTGAACCCTCTTAGTGAGCCTCCAGGTTTCTGCCCCGTAGGTGGGTACGGGTAAGATGCAGCTGTCATACACTTTCTTCTTCAGCGACAATATTACTTCGTCCCATTCGTGAATCTGGTCATATTTATTACGCAGAACATAGATATCACACCGGTAACATAACGACGACTACTGCTACATAACAAACTACCCGTCTCAATGATTCATAACAAAGTGTACTGTTGGGTGAGTTGGTAGTTCATTTAAAAAAATATCTACAGCGCGAATAGAAACAAGGACACAAAAAGACGACGGGACGAGCGCTTGTCCTGTCCTCTTTTTGTGTCCTTGTTTCTATTCGCGCTGTAGATATTTATTATGTTTTAATTATTCAATTTCTGGATATTTCTATTTTTTAATGGCAGCCGTTGTGCGTACGTGTGCGTGGGTGCGATGTGTGTGTGTGTGTGTGTGTGTGTGTGTGTGTGTGTGTGTGTGTGTGGGAGGGGGGGTTATACCCAAGCAACCGTAAAAACATAACAGCTTCAATCTTTACTTTTTTGCTTTCAGTTGAACCTGAAACGAAGCAAATAACTCAACCAGCAGGCTTTTTTTTACCTATACTATCAGTACCACTACCATACCACGTTACATGATACAGCGGCGTACTAAGGCAGCCAAATCGCGAGATTAGCGCGCTGGGGTATCTGCGTCTTCTCCAAGGGAATGCTCGGACAGCTACGTACGGTAGAAAAACCTACGTCACCTTTCACAAAATCCCGTGGAGTATACTGACGAGGCTACAAGTTCCAAGTAGCCAATGAAGAGGAAGAACGCACTCACATTAGCCTCTTAACATGTCTGTGTCCCTCTCTCTCTAATGACCTGACCACCATCACTGCTTATCCACGCCCTTTTTCCTCCCACTCATATTCGTACTCTACGATCTTACACCTACTCCTTCATATCATTCCCTTCAAAATCCTTCCCCTTCTTACTGCACTCCTTTGCCATCTTCCTTTCCTTCACCTCCACCTCCTACTCCACCCTTTAGCGCAGCACTATTTAGAGCGAAAGCTCTATTACTCCAGGTACAAACCCTGCAAACGCCTCGCAGCGTCACTATAACCTTCAACTCAGCCAAGGTCAGGCCAGCGCCTCGTGCGGTTTCGCA
This sequence comes from Haemaphysalis longicornis, assembly GCF_048455015.1. Taxonomy (NCBI): domain Eukaryota; kingdom Metazoa; phylum Arthropoda; class Arachnida; order Ixodida; family Ixodidae; genus Haemaphysalis; species Haemaphysalis longicornis. The sequence continues at coordinate 71,962,075 of NW_027526385.1, read as the reverse complement.
GTGTAAGCGTCTGATTGCTCGTTCGTTTCCCGGGTTGTGTGTGGAGAGGGAGATGGGAAAAGAGTAAAGGGACGAGACATCCGAAGACGGGGTGCGGCCTGATTCGAAGTCCACTGCGCGTTCCCGCCTAGATCGGTGTCTGCCCCGAGCAGAGCCTGTGTTTTTCTATCTTGCGTTGCAATTGCGTGCGCGTTCAATGCACGCTCTCGGCGCGAAAACCGAGCTTTTGCGCGATAAACCTAGTTTAACCTGGTTAAACCACGATTTCTGTTTCATTTCGCTGTCCACCCTCTTTTTTCTCCTAAGCTTCTACATCCCACTTCCTCTTCTATGCCTTTCTCCCAGTTTAACGATATTTTTTTCCAATCCCATCACCACCGCCAATTTCCTTTCCCTTCTAAATTTCCCTCCCCTAAATTCCCTTAGACTCCAACTGCACTCAGATATGGCAAAACAACACCCTTACCATCATGTTCACAGTGCAAAATCACAAATACCCAAGACCACATTCTTTGGCAGTGCCCCCAATACATCCAAATTAGAAAACAATACACTAGAGAGTGGCTGACCTCACCTAGACGAGAAGAGGAGCAACGGGGCCTGATTGACTTCATTCAAGAAGCCGTCAGCAGAAGCCTGGACCGAGGCCTCTGAATCTCGCAGCGCTCCCTAGAACTCCTCCTCACTTTCTACCTGTGAATAAAATATATATATATATATATCTCTCTCCTTTTACTTCACCTCACCATACTACACCATACTTTCCGAGTCCTCCCCTCGCTGTCTCCTCTCCGAAACTATTCTTTCCACCACTTTACCCTCTCCCTCTTCTAACTTCCCCTTCCCCAACGCCCCCTCTCCTCCCTTGGCTCTCCCCTCCCCAAAAGCCCGTCAATTCCCCGCAGCTCAATTGTCCACTAGCGTGCAGGGTCACCACTGGCCAGGCTGGTTCGAGTGACGGATGGACGGACGGACGGGCGGACGGACGGACGGACGGACGGGCGGACGGGCAGGCAGACAGACAGACAGACAGACAGAGATAGACAGACAGACAGACAGACAGACAGATGGGCGAACAGATGGACAGGCCAGCGCAAGAAAGACTACCGGCTTGAAAATTCCAGTAGGCTGTGGATTCCAGCGAACCGAAATTCAGAACTCGGCCAATTATCTAATTTTTCTTGTTGAAGCCTAATTATCAACTGCTACGTTGTAAACAATCTATTAGGATGATAGGCTTACACAATAATCGAGACAGGCCGGGTGTAACATGGATGACTAAACCAAAAGGGTAAGGCTCTCCGCATGCAATCGAACGCTTGCGGCGGGTACGTCAGTCCGAAAGAACATGACCTTACACATCTCACTCACACACTCCCCATGTCACAAGTGATGTATTAGAAACTCTTTATTAGAAAATTACCCCACCTTCCCGCGAGGGGAACCCTGTGGAGATGCGACGCATCTTGGGGGTTCACTTGGTGTTTCCGCTGGGTTGATTCTCTAATTGCGTGAAACGTGAGGAACGCCTATGATGTATTCTTTATTTAACACGCGGCGTAACGTTAACGATGACGGCCTTGTGGTCGCTGAAGTGTACGGGTAGTGGATGGTGAAGTAACGGGACCACCGTGCAATTTGCAGCGAAGATCAAGTCTATGCACGTGCCGGTGCTGAATCGGAACGCCGGTGCTGGAACGACCGCGGTTATGACGCAACGTGGCGCGGCTATGACGCAACACAATCCACTTTAATCCAATTCAATCCAAATCCAATCCAATCCAATCCAATCCAATCCAAGCCAAGCCAAGCCGAGCCAAGCCAACCCAATCGAATCCAATCCAATGCCTCTCGCGAGATTGTGTTCACTATCGGAGAGGAGAGGGAGTGAGCGGCGGAGAGCGCAGCTCGCGCGGCGAGGAGAATGGGGGAGTGGTGTGGACGGACAACAACAACGCTGTATGGAGGGACAAGGCGAGTGAATGAGATGCAGTCGCATCTAAAAGAATAAACTTTTGGAATACTTATTAAAATGTACTGTTCATTATGGCCTATTCAGTTCAAGTAGGATAGAACAGATAACCTCAACAAGTGCGGTAACGTGCGTGCACTGACGCAGATAGGGTGAATCCAAAAAGGAGGATGGAAGAATGACCTTTAACGATAAGGGGAAGACAGCTTGGCAGCGAGCTTGGTTTTCTACTCCACATGGACACGAAAAGGCGAAAAAAAAAAACCGCCCGCATCTTCCCACGGGGGGAACTCGAGTAATTGCGTCGCAGAGTGGTGGGGGTATCGCGTGAATGTTGCGTAATTGGGTATGGTTTGGGAATGCTTAATTGTTGTTTCGTCTTTATTATTCTTATTTATTGAATGAAGGAGAAGCGAAGGCAAGGAGTGTAAAGTTAAAGTCTGTCTTTATTGCTTGGTGCCGTCAAGCAAACCGTCAAGTCAAGCGAAAGCCAAGCAAAGACGCCCTTGACTGAATTCCGAACGCGCGCTCCGCCGCTTATATACACACCGCCTGCGTTCGAGGGAGAGGAGTACGGGGGAGAGACGCGCATGCGCACACTTCCGTACACAAGTGCGCGAACTTTCCACGCACCCACCACGCCGTTATCACGTGTACACGCCCTGCCGCCGTTACTGTTGAGCGCGACGCAGCGCACGGGTAGCTACGACGCATGCGCGCACAGACGCGCTCCCCCCGCACCGCCGCAGCTGTTGTTGAGAGCGACGGAGCGCACGGGGTACACGCACTCCTCCCGCACCGCCGCATCTGTTGTTGAGAGCGAGGAGGGTACGGGGGAGAGACGCGCACCTGCGCCTCGACGCGACGCGCATGCGCAGTGAGCGTGTGGACGGCATCGACAACATCGACGAGTGACATCGCGAGCCTAAGAAATGCTCCGCATTTAAAACACATTTCTTAAGAAAGGGATGATTGAAACGCGAAGCTTTCTCCGATGCAACCTGAGTCCACGTCCACAATTCAAACTGCTTTGACCGTGTCAGAATGCGAAATCGGATATACGTCGGATTCACAATGCGAGGGACCCAGGAAAGTCTATGACCCGGGGAGGAGGAGAAAGTAACTTTATTGTGTCCAGAGGAAAGGCCTAGGTATGGCCGGTGTGCTTCAGACGACGGCCAGGATGTCTTGGCTTCTAGCGGCGTCTTCGGCCCTGTGGACGGCCCAACGCTGGATGGCAGGGTCCTCGCTAAGCGCTTTTTTTTCTCGGGGTGCCTGATGTACCTTCGCTTATCATCATTACCATCGTTCTGCGAAACCCATTGTGTAAAGTTGGCTTTCCTGCACTGCGTTTTAGTGACGGACGGTCGCCATCAGTGAGACATAAAAATCCTCCCTTTGAGATGGGCGAAACTCGCGAAGACACAAAAGCGCCGATGAACGCTACTAACAAACGCAGAGAAGCACACAAAAACTGACAGACACCCGCCGCGGTGGCTCAATGGCAACGGCGTTGCGCTGCTGAACACGAGGACGCGGGTTCGATTCCCGGCCACGGCGGCCGCTTTTCTAATGGGGGCGAAAAGCAAAACGCCCGTGTGTACGAGGTTTCGGCGCACGTTAAAGATCCCCAGGTGGTCAAAATCAATCCGGAGCCCTCCACTACGGCGCGCCTCATCGCCTGCGTTGCATCGGCGCGTTAAACCCCCACAATCAATCAATCAATCAATCAATCAATCAATCAATCAATCAATCAATCAATCAATCAATCAATCAATCAATCAATCAATCAATCAATCAATCAATCAATCAATCAAAAACTACGGACATGAGTGAAGTTAAGGCCGGAGTCAGGGAGAATTAACACCAAGGTTTTGGTTCCGTGTGATCGTTGCAGGGTAGGGCCACGGACCGATGGCGTCACTTAAGTTTCAGGGGGCACCTAGTTCACGCACTCAACGATTGTCTGCGTTCAACGTGCGCCCGATATTTGGCCACAGTATACATCGCAGTTCCCTGACAACCCTAATACATCAGCACCATGTAGTACCCCATCCTTAACTAAAAAAAACAAAACAATACAGCCTAACACGGGTATATTGAACTCCGGGTGGGACCGCGAAATAGTTCCATACACCGATAATTCCGAATATAAAATATGCTTGTCGGAAGCTTATCTGAAAACTCCGCACGTAACTGAAAATTTTCAAAGTCGCACAAACGGTACCCTCCCGAATTATTTTGCACAGCACAGTTAATTCGAACGTCAGCGCGACGACCACCACACTTTATTTAACATGAAAAAAGTCTGTGAGCCGCACTTGTGAACACTGACGCAATCTCGGCTGCAGTCGGCGGTTGAAAACTTTGTCAGGGCTGCAATAGGGTCCGCTTCTTCGGCGTCGTGGATGTCCGCCACAGCCTGCACCAGAGTTACTCAATATCTACAGTTGCGAAACTCCGCGTCATAATCCGGGCGGCGCTAGCCACGCTGCTCTGGGGAAACTGAGGGGCAAGTCGACGCGCGCGGCACCTAGGAGACAAAAACTGAAATTCGTTAAACTATTATTTTTCAAAATTTTTTGAAAAGTAAACGTTGCTTTTTAAATTACAATACAATAATTAGGTGAAATTTACTTGTGTTCTTGCCGCTTTTTTTTTTATGACTTACGGCAGCAGCCGCAAGCACTTGAGTACTACTTCAATGTTCTGCCGACAGACGACAGGCTAGTCAACTTTCCCCATGCCTGCCCCGGCGTAGGGGGGCAACCGAAGACCGGCTTTCGATACATGGGGCCTATGGGGGGCCTATGTGGAGTTTCGCAACTGGTGTATATTCAGTAATTCCGGCCTGCACATCGTCGTCAGTACTTACGAACTTGTGTGCCATTTTGTCATCTGGAATGGCTCTCTAAATTTACTCTCGAGGCACTCAGCGCCACTGTCTTCGGCATTCGAACAACTCTCGTCTGGAGTCGCACTGCCCGGGCAACAAAGCCACTTTGCACACAACACGTTCCGGGTCGACCGGGCCTTGGCCGTGCAGCAGTATCGCGCTAAAAAATGGTGCGAGAAATTTCGAATGCCTCTGCAGCCGACATCTTTTCACCGGTCCGTGCCAGTCAAGTAATGTGCACTTTTCGTCGCTTAATCGAAATTCTTCCTTTTTTTCGTGACCCTGGGCCCGAAACGCCTGTCGCGGATGAAAAAGCACAAGCCACACCGCATTGGTCCAATTGCACGAGCCACAACTGGCAAGCGCTCAAGTACGCAGAAAAAATGCCAGAAAACGAGCGCTTCCGGTCGGTTTCCCCTCCTCCTTTATTGCCTTTCGCTCCCAATCGCTCCCCGCATTCTCGCTGCCACGCGGCTGGCCCCCGTTCTAACGTGCGCGAAGGTGTTGAAGGTCATCGAAGCGACGCCACCCTGCCTCTTCCTCACCGAGCGTAGCAGCGCCCGCGAGAAGTCATGACCATCCGCCCCGTCAGGTGAAGCGAGCGCACTTTCGGGGCCACTTGAGGCGCAGCGTTCGATGTATCGAATGTTACCGTGATCGAGAGTTCGATACACGCCTACAACAGCGCATAACCGGGCTCCTTAGATTCAGGCAACTGAAACAACAACGCTTCTAGGCACTGACCCCTTCAGGCCACCTCACCTCCTTCCCCACCCTGACCCGAGCACAAAAAATCTCCTTGAACAAGTTCCTGACCAACACCTGTAAGGCACCAGACACCACTCGACAATGGTATTATCCACAGCGCGCCCCCCGATGTCCCCACTGCCACCACTCCATCGCAGCCGATCTCCACCAGCTCATCTGGCACTGGCCCAAGTTTTCTCGCTTTCGTACATTCACTCCCCCTCACCACGACACCTCAACTTACGTCGACCCGACATCCCTCTCACGCGACACACTCTTCGAAATCACTTATGCAATCAAAAAGCGGCCTAGTACGGGCAATTTAGCGGTGGTGTGCACGACTTCTGAAAAGATCCCTTGAAGATGGCGTCCCAAAGACTGTGCTCCGCCCTCCCCATTCCATTCCATCCCCTCCCCCCGGCCTTTAGCCTTCCTTTCTAATAACGTTTACGACAACAACATACTTTTGCACGGGATTTCCAACGGGTCCTTGAGACTACTCGATGTAGACAATAATAATTCGATGTATAAGTGTTCGATACATCCGCGTTCAACTGTATACTGAATCGCAAAACAAACAAATTCGCAATGCAACCGGCTCTGACGCACGCGTGTCTGCACTAACGCACAACCGGAACTGCGGATTCTTTCCACATGCCTGCACTTGGTAAATAGCAGCACTTATCTATCACAGCTTAAGGTCTAGACCAGCCGCTGTGAATAGCTCGCCGTCTTTGTGCGCATCAAGTTCTTGAACATCATCGCCATCATCTTCATCACGTCATCAACTGGCGTAGCAAGTTAGGCATTTTAGCCTAGGTAACATCGCCAGACTTCATTAAAGATTGCGCTCTCTCTCTCTCTACTAGCACTTATAGAAGCATCATCATAATCACCATCCCAACAATTAATCACAATAGCACTCCAGGTACTCATTAAACAGGCAGAACCCTGAAGTGCCACCTCCTGACTAAGTAACAGCGTTTCAGAAATTCTCAGATAGTCGAGGTGTTTTATCGAATATCCGCATCGCCTATAAATCAGTCTTCGAGTCAAAAAGATGCAAGAGATCGAGAGCATCCTTCGTTGACGTCACCATTACGTGGGTACACGGCCATGCTGGGATCCTCGTCGACGTCACCATCACGTGGGTACATGGCCACGCTGGGATCCTCGTCGACGTCACCATTACGTAGTTACACTGCCATTCTGGGATCCTCGGAAACGGGGCAGTCCATCTCGTGGAGCCTCGGAAGAGTTGAAACCTGGGCTGACTGGTACACGACTTTTAAAGAACTTTTAAAGAAAGCGACAGCGCGTCAGACGACACGGGATGGGACGAAACACAAGTGTTTGTCCACTTGTCGTCCCGGCTGGTGGGACGCGCTGTCACTTTCTTTAAAACCCATCTGGCGGCACGTGCATCGCTCACAATCATGCCCAAATCCATGTGGACCTCTTTACACTGGGAATGAATGTGATACGAAAAACGCCAGACTGCCATTTAAGAAAACCGCAGGTGGTTATTGGGCGCCCTTGGTAACTGCAGTCCTATTGCAACATCCTACTTTTGCTTTAAACCGACGTGCCTAAAAAACCGCTTTCTCAAACGAACCTTCACGCTAAAAAAATTTCTCCCACCTCCCCTCGCGGGAACCCCTGTGTAGATGCGACGCATAGAGGGTTCCGTTGTTGTTTCCGTTAGGTTTATTCTCCCATCGCGTGAAACGTGCCGTGAACACCCTGCCGCGGCTATGACGCAACGTGGCGCGGCTATGACGCAACACAATCCACTTTAATCCAATCCAATCCAAATCCAATCCAATCAAAGCCAAGCCAAGCCAAGTCAATCGAATCCAATCCTATGCCCCTCGCGAGAGAGTGTTCGCTATCGGAGAGGAGAGGGGGTGAGCGGCGGAGAGCGCAGCTCGCGCGGCGAGGAGAGTGGGGGAGGGGTGTGGACGGACAACAACAACGCCGTATGGAGGGACAAGGCGAGTGAACGAGATGCAGTCACATCTAAAACGACAGAAGTGTTGTCACACTTCTTCTACGGCATATTTACTAATCGCGACATTCCGAACACAACCGAACATAGCCTTTGGGCGTGCCTTGGAATTGGAAACTAAATACAGATTCTCTTAAAAACAACTCCGCAAACTTGGGACCAAACTATTGAAGCAATATTTTTGTTTCTCCCAGCCTAGCTAAACATATTTTAGTGATAGTGGAGTTTAGTGTAGAAGCTACACCTAGGCTATGAGTCGCTCCGTAGCGGAAGGATGTGGATTAATTTCGACCACCTGGTGATACTCATCGTGCCCCGAAATCTCGACACACGGGTGTTTCCGCTTTTCGCCTCCATGAGGATGGACGCTGGAATGGAGGATGGAGAACAACCCCTTAGCCACTGAGCACCGCGGCGGGTCTATTGTAGCGAAAGCTACTGTACACTACCTCGGGCAGTCTTCGCGGGGTGACCAGTTTTGACCTTGAGAGCTGAGTGGTTAAACCACGCCCCCTTCCGCCAGCGCCCGATGGCGGGGAGCGATAGGCGAGGAGGTAACCGAGAAGCCGCCGGGTACCCGTGCCGCTACCTGGTGGAGGAAGGCGAGGACGCCGCCGTCGCAGCGATAAGTGCGTGCGACGAAGGTAGGCGACGTGCGCGCAGAGCTGTGTGCGATGAAGTAGGACGAACATCCAGCTGTGGTCGCTCGTAGAGCGGCGGCATTTAATGCCATGAGGCGAAAAACAGTAAACACGCTGCTGTTGCGTCCAGCTTCGCTACCTTCAAGTCCTTCGCGTTAGTGTGAGCTTCCTTCATTTTTTTTACTTTTAAATTACTCGTCGGTCTATCTTCGTCCCCTGCAGCGTTGGCTCCTCAGGGTACACCGTAAACCACAGCTTCTCGCTGATGCGTCAGCAAGATATACCCTGGCCTTCTTTATAATATACGAAGCCTCGTTTTCAAGAGAAAGACGGTTAAAACGCGAAGCTTTCTAATATGCAACCTAAGTCAAAGTCCAATATCCAAACTACTTATATCGTGTCGAAATGGCACAGTCAGCCAGCCGTCGGCTTCACAACGCGAGGGACACAGGTTTGGATCCGATCACGGGAACCGTTTTTTGCTAGAGGCGCTTTATGTGCCCTTGCAGAAACCCATTGTGTAGGCTGGCTTTCCTGCAGTGGGTTTTGGGCGTAATATTTAGATTTTGGACTTTGACTTTCGACTTCGAAGACATTGGCTTCGCGTTTCCACCATCTTTCACTTCACTTACGATCATCATCATCGTCAAAGAAAGTTGCCTTTCCCTTAGTGCGTTTTGGTGTGGACGGTCACCGTCAGTGAGGCAGAGAGAGAGCTTCGCTTTAATAATAAACCTTATTACAATATAGCGTTCATCTGGACTATCACCTCTTACAAATCCCTCAATCACCCTTACAGGTATTGTAGTTGTTGAATAACGTTTACCGAAGCCGAAAAGAAAAAGAAATAGAGCAGTCATCACCGTCATTCGAAAGGCATTGTTCTAGAAGCCGGTCGAACGCTCTTCTTGCCAAGGACAGCGACTACTTCCAGCTGGACTCCCCCCGCTTCATAGTCCCCTACGGCTACAGCACCGCTTCAGTCAAGCTCATCCCGCTGCTTCGCTAGCCCGCCGCACGGAGCGGTGAGCGTGCTTTTACCAGATTTTTGTCTGATTTGTAATGAGGTAAGCAATAGCGCGGCATGGTTAGCGGACGTAGCTCATTTCTTCGACGGTGGGTCTTTAGGAATGCGCGAGCATCTTATCCTTCTACCTTTCGAACTTGGGGCTCGGCCCGATGCGTACCCCTTCCTGAGGTCATAGCAGCCTGCAACAAAGCGTCCCCCCATCGTACACCACGCGAATCGTGCTTTTAGCAGCGGAGCTGCTGTAGGTCGGGCCTTTTCGTAAGTGTGCTGAAGGTCGGGGGCGACGCAGGGGCAGGAGCCGGTTCCCGGATCCGCCGTCTGCCTCGACGAAACCGGTTCCCAGCTGCACCGATAGAGGACGCCGTGGTCTCGCAGCCGTTAGGGTGCCTCTGTGCCAGCGCCGCCGTACAGGGTGGGGACACCCTTTGAACGGTCCCGTGCCGCCGCTATTGGGTCAAAGTGCTCAACGCGTTGTTCTTTTCGTTTCCCACAAGACCTAGCAACGCGAAACAGATGACATGATTCAAACTTCGCCAGTAAACTGCGTTGCGGCGATAATTTTAGCGCGGTTTTGATTCAATGACTTGTTGCGGCGGCAGCGAGTGACCCAAAATGGCGGCGCCAGCATATACGTGTCTCCACCCTGTACGGCGCGGGCGCGTGAATCGAGGCACCTTAGCAGCCGCGGGCTTCTGTTCCTCCATCCCCGCCCCTGGCGTTTAGCTGCCGTTTCCTTTGCGCGAACCGTACATTTTGCGCGGCGACGGCGCTGCTGTTCTCGGGCGGATGCCAGAGAACCACTGTCATGAAGTGCCCGTGGACGAGGAAGAAGAGGAGACCGAGCGGGCAGCTGCAAGGAGCGCGTGCAGAAAAATCGAACCAGGCCGGTGATCAGGGGACGCCTGTGACGCGCTGGGCTTGAGAGCGCGGCCCTGTGATCGTTTCGGGGAAGACCCGGAGCGCAACCGCTGCTGTTCCCGAGAGCCGTCCGCCGCTGATCCCGACAACCCGTGGGTTGGCCGTGCCTGGAGCTGGTGACGCGCTGGGCGAGAGAGCGCGGGTCCGGATTCACCTGGAGGTGGAACCCTCCGCTCACACCCGCTGCTACGCCCTCGAGCCGTGACTCATCGGCAAGGTCGACGATGCCTGCCCGACGTCCCGCGCCTGGTTACGACGAGGCCTAGAACCGGTCATCGAGCCAGCCTCGCCGTGCCGTCCTCGTCGACTCCGCGTGCATCGGGACTTCAACACCTCGAGGGGCTGCGACAAAACCCCGTAGGACGTTTACTTTCTTTATTGCGGACATTTCCGTTAGCCTCTTGCTTTTTTAACGCTGATATCTTTCGTCTCGCGTAGTTGCTTTCGTGCCCTAACTTCTGCTTGTTTCGTGTCATGCATAAAGCAACGTTACTTGCGCACGCACTGGCCACTAACTCGTGACTTTCCCGCCAATCCTTGGCCCATTCATTACAACCACAGCTCCGCTGTTTCAGCGGATTTCCCGCTGGGTGGAGCTCAGCTTAATATTTTGTTCTAGAGGACTTAGTGATCCGCTTTGCTCACTTTATCATTGGCCGCCTCTCGCTGATTTTGTTTTGCAATAGTATTACGTCTTCGCTACCACCATTTCCATCCCATCCTCTTTTTGTCCTATTCCACCCGTCGCCTACCCAGCCCTGCACTCGCTAGACACCCAGGTACAGATAGTGACTGGACGAGCTGAGACGCCGTGCGATGGGCACGTCGGGCGGGTGTAGAGTGAAGGCCGTCACCATTTAAGTCTCAAAAAGGGACAGACAACCGATTTTTGTCGCGTATAGGTTCTCCAACTCATAGGAAAGCTAGCGTTTTATTTAGCCCGGTAACCACAGGCAATTTCTAAACAAATCGGCGGAAATAATTTTTATTTGGCAGCAAACTTCCTGAAATCGGAAGGGTAGACGGTTCGTAGTGTCGAAACTTGGCACTACAATATGTGTTCCTGTCACGTGACCTGCAAACCTAGCAGCTACTGTAACTGCTGAAACGTTTATTTACGTATTGAAAACCTTTTAACACAAGTATTTGTACAAGGTTAAATTGTATATGTATTTCTAGACATTATTTTGAAAATCCTAAAGACACGACGCCCGCCGCCGCTGGGTTGCTCTCAATGTGGCTAACCTCCATGCCCAGAATCAACGGCAGCGTTCAGTAAACAGACCTAGTGAAGGAGCTTTGAGGATTCTTCCTGAGGTAGAGGCGTTTGTTCTGCCAAAATATTTGATTTCAGTTTCCAAATACGCCAACGGCAGCTTAAAAAAAAAAGGAAAACGTCGCGCCCGGGGAGAATCGAACCTCCCACCTCCACAACGTGAAGCCAGATTCTACCTATTGCCTATCCCAACAGATGGCGCATTCGTGCACAATAGACCGTTGCATTAAAAACCACATAACGGAACAGGAAAGCCTACGATTCAAACTTTTTTAGCTGGGGACAAGTTTTTAAATATCGTTTTTCATTTCGCATACAGACAAAAGTATGTTGCCGAGTTATGGTATGTTATGTCATGGTTGCCAGCATCATTTTTGAGAGGGACACATACGGCTCGCAGATCTAAAAAATTCGATTTAAAAAGTTCTAGGGCATTATCAGCAAACAGTTTCTCGTCAAGGTGCTATAAGTGATGCCCTTTCGTTTGGGATAGAGAACATATACTCGACAAAAATCGGTTGTCTGTCCCTTTAAGGCAGCAATGCGAACGCAGCGCCACCGCAGCCGATGCTGCCGCCCGGCGGCGTGTTCCCAAACGCTTCGCTGCACAGAGCAACCACGTTACATGTGTTATGTCACTGGGCGGGCTATTCTTTTGAGCTCCTGCTAAAACGTGCCCACCATTCGGGCTCTGTGGTCTCGATGTAGGATACTGAGTACTGGCGCTGACGGCTTGGGTTCTAGCCAGAGCATGTCTATTCCTTAGTTTTTATTTTCGTTGCTTCATTTTTTCTAATTTTTTTCTATACTGAATTCTACGCGTTGTAATGGTGCTTTGGTATGTTTTAGGTCGCTTCATGTTTAAGGCGCAGCCACTGACCACGTAAAATTACTGTTCTTCATCGCGCGAACACACATGTCACGTACGTGTGTGCGCTGTGCGGCGAAGCGTTTGGAAATACGCCGCCTGGCTAGGCTGACGTCACTTCTGCCCGCATGCGCTCTCTCTGTGGTTATCTGTTCTTGTAATACGCTCCTGCGATTTCTCGCTCTGCCTATGCCCAGAAAATGGGTTTTCTCAAACAACAGAGTGAATTTTCAAATGCGAAGGGCCAGTGATAAGCTATAGTGAGAAATTATGGAAGCGTATTTTATCAAGAAGGCAGGTGGCAAGTGTTTCAGCGTACCATCTAATGCCTATAAGAGATAGAGGCCGACTTTTCGGGAAGGGAATCAGAGTTGGCTTCACGTTCCTCTTCTATAAATGCGCTGTTTGCTAAAAAAAATAAAGCTCAGTTGGAAATGGCGCCTCGTCTGTCGTACTCGTTTCTTCTTCCGTTCGTGTTTTCCCGTGCCTTTAAAAGAAGTTTGAGGAAATAAAAAAAAAAACTGTGGCTGATTCCTCGGCCGTAGGAATCGCTAAAACACTAAAAGGAGATGAGCAGCTAAATCTCCAGCTGAGCATGATTTTCAGGTCGGCGGCTGTGTTGTGGGTGTGCTTGGCGAGCGACGTCCTGCTGGCGGGTCACTTCGGCAAAGTGTACTGGCATTATTTCGGTGACGGATATGACATCAGTGAAATCTCTGTGTATCCCGGCATAAAACACTCTCGTGTTAAAATATAAAACCCGAAAACGAGCAACCCGAAGTATAATGCACTCTTTAGTACTAGAGGTTGCTTCCCCGCAAGAAGACCCTGTGTGCAAGGGTGCACCCTTTACAGGCCGCTTGCTTCGTTGTACTGGCGTCACCACCGTGATGGTTGTGACGTGAGTGAAATCTTCGTGAATCCCGAAATAAAACACTTTCGTGTTAAAATGTCTAACTTGTCATTAATTAGCTGTTACTAACAGTGAGAAGTTGCTGGTGCTTGCCTTAGTCTCGCCTTAGAAGTATAGCCCAGCCCCTTAAAGGAGCCATGAAGAGAAAATACAACTTCGTTTAATTTGAAAGAACTAGGATTCAGTATCTCACTCAGCTCCATTACAGCCACAAAAGATGTTTTTTTAACGAAAAAAAGCAAGAAGTATTTAAAAACTTTCAAATTTTGCGCCGCGGTGACGTGTTATGAGCAAGAATGACGTCATACGGGCCAACAATAAAACGTAATTTTCAGCGCGTTAACTGCACGTTAGCATTCAAGTGGTGCGGTAAAATGGAAATAGAGGCCCCATTATAGACGTCCAGTCATGTGTCGTCGCGACAGGTCAGTTAGGCGGCCGCCAATCGCACAAACAAGGTTCCGTGACGTCATAGAAAAGTTGCGGGAAATTGGCTAGGGGGTCGCGACTGCTTCACACGTTTTCTTTAATATCTCCGTTATTTGTTCGAAGATTGCGATGATATTGGTATCATTGTTATCGGCACTAAGCAGTCTTTCTAATAAACACGACTTGTATTTTGTCTTCATGGCTCCTTTAAGGAGACATGAGATAGAATTTATTTTAACTTGTAGAATTTTTAGGTCTAGAATTTCTGTTAGAATCGCACATTTTAACGACTTACGGTCACTCGCAACAGAGAACGCTGAGAATCGCGTCAGGTTTCGTGAGCCAAGCGATTCGCTTTACCGCTAAAAACCTCCATGAAAGAAATCACCACCTTTTTTACTGACTGCAGGGTTGAACACGAGGAAACATGCAGGGAGGGCCCGGAGGCCAGCAGTTTCCACCTGGGATGATGGACCCCGACATGGCCCCCATGGATGGCATGGAACCCCAGGAACCGGAAAACTGCATGTAGGATTCAAAATTTCCTTTCTAACGCGTGCATTCTAGAGGGCCTATTGGGTCTCCGTACACTCAAGGTCATAAATTTCATTTATTTCATTTATTTACACCTTAAAGACCCGAAGGCATTACATAAGGGGGGGGGGCGTACAAGGTATTTTCTGTTCAACCATGAACACAAACAGGTAATAAGAAAAACAGCTAGCTGTTTTTCTTTTGTTGTGCCACTTCATGAAGTGGCACAAAAAGTGTTGCAATAGACGTAACGTAAAAAACATGGCTCCAAAAAGTGATCTACAAGGGCATATGTTAGCTGCATTTACTCAGATTGTGACAAGTGACTGTTAAGTTTATTTCGGAAAATTTGGCGGTTGCCGCACGTGACAATGTTATCAGGCAGGTTGTTCCATAGGGTTATTCCGTTGGGGAAAAAGGAGTTTTCCATGGCTGCGGTGCGGCCGCTGATTGGTGCTATAGGGTGACTGTGGTTAATGCGGGATTAAGTTCTGTGTGATGGTTGTAAGAGACCGGGTGCCGTGATTGTGGGCGATAGAAAAAAGCGTGGATAAGCCAGAGCCGACAAACAATACGACGAGATTCCAGTGACGGCAGGTTCAATGATTCTTTAGTGCGGTGACGCTGATATCGTTAGAATACTGGGAGCAAATAAAACGGGCGGCGCGGTTTTGGATTCTTTCTAGATCGTTAGTGAGACATCATTGCCAGGCGGTGCCAAATTGAACAGGCATAGAAAAATGAAAAAAAAAGTGAGAAAAAAAATGAAAAAAAAACGACAAGGGCGAAACGGGAGCGAGAAGGGCAACTGAACAAGATCATAAAAATAAAACGTTACCATCCCTTCTTAAAATAGTTTGGAGAAGCGCGAAAGGTTTCTCACATCAAAGCTGAGTCAAAGGTGCGCAGAAACCCTCGCTAAAAGTGCGCCTAACTTTCCCTGAAAGGGCTTCCAATCGATCGTTAAACCTTCAGACCCAAATCGCAAGCGAAGAACGAACCAACGCGACGCTTTTTTCGCGCACTGAGTAACCGCGTCTTTGAGCGATTTAAATGTATAGTACCTATACGTGATTCTTCGTGATTGATGGATTTTCGGTTTTCCTTCGCGAAGTTGGCGTTTCAACTGCTGTTATCGTGTTTTGAGCCTGCAGGCGGAAAATTTTCTCGTGACACTTCACTACGGGCTCATTATGATGTCTGCCAGATTGCGCTCTCTTCGTTTTGCGTTTGTGCCTTTCTGACTCAGTTGGTTTTATACACGTTCACTCACGCAGATTTCCTGTTTTCTTTGACACCTCGAGGGAGGGCCGGAGGTTCTGGGGCTTGGACGGAAAGGTATCCAAGCGCGTGCTACAACGACGTGCCAATAGGGTTCCGGGAGGCGAGCAGAAGGTTTTTTTTTCCGGAAAAGTCACTCCTTGTTCTAAGGTGGCAACTACAACATGGTCGTTGCTGGCCGGTTTACAGAAGTTTGAGACAGCTTCTTGGACGACCTCTGTTTTCTTGTTCTCTATCGTTACTTCGTTAGTGTCGGCGCCTATGAGCGGATCATTCGTACACATCGAGTATTGCGGAGGTCGGTCTGCCTGTGGGTAGCGGTTCTCGGCGGGTTGAAAGTGGTGCTTCAAGGTAGCCGTCATGAGGACAGGACTCGAAGTAGCTCCAAAAGGCGCCCTAGTCATTTTCCACGCGCCTAAGTCGGTTAGCGGATGGTCTGGTCGTGGGGATGTCCACTTGTCTTTCTTCGGGGTGTTTTGCTCGCAATTCTGCAGCGCCGAATCGCTGCCCGTCACTCGTCCTTCTTGGGTCTTGACTCCGGTGCTTTCAACGTCTCAGAAATGAGGGAGAAGTTTCGAGACCACTCCATCTTCGACGAACGGTCGCAGCACAACAGCACTGGCACACTGAGTTACGTCGGCTGCTACAGGCAACGGGCCTTGTACGGTCCATCCTAATCTTGTCTCCAGGGCTTTCAACTTTCCGTGCACAGGTTTTACGGTACCGCTTCCAAGCTCCCAGTAATAGTCAGATCCGACGAGGACCGCAATCTGGTTTCCCGGTGCTCCTTGTACAGAGAGGCCATGCGTAACCGGGTGCATCTCATTCATAGCCGTTAAAAGACTCTCTCCTGGTGCGGAACTATTTTCACTGCATACCGTGTCCACGCCAAGCGCTTCGATGGAAATTGGACGCTTCCCGTTCGCAACGAGGAAGAGGACTCGCGCCTTTCTCATTGTTTTACGCGTATTTTGACCTACGAACACGCGTACGGCCTCGCCCAGTGGTTTGCAACCCACTCTTTCAGAAGCACTGGATGTAATGAAGCTCTGCTGGCTTCCTCCATCGAAAAGAACCCAGTAGCGCCCTGATGTTGTCGCGCCTGCTATTGAGGTTGAGATAGTCGTCTGCAGCAGCACGACAGAGCCTGCTTGTTTCGCGACCACGTTGACCAGTGCAGACGTCACGTTCTCGATGTCGTTCTTGGTGCTGTCTGAGGCGCACACGTATGTTGCATGCCTCCTCGAACACTTGTCGCATTTAGGCTGACTTCTGGTAGAACGCCTTATCTAGAGTCCTTCTTTTTTCGCGCTTTTCAAGTAACCCTTTTGACACAGTGGAAGCCATGTTTCAGTACCGCGCACCGTATGTACAGAGATCTTATCAAAGCGTTTGCGTCGACCAACCAGTCTATGGGAAAATTCATCAGTTTTTACACCGAACGCCAGCGGTCCAAGTAAGAAAGCTTTGGCTTTCAAACACAAGCTTAGTTCATACGGAAGATTACTGCGTCAGAATAACAATATTCCAAAGCAAATTTCAAGGGGTTTGGTAATAAGTGAACCAATAAAAGAGCGGCTACCCACCGGTAACTTTCTTGCTCTACCCTCAAAGGGGTTATGAAGAGAAAATACAAGCTGTGTTCGCTAAAAAAGACTTCTTTGTTCAGATTACAATAATAAGAATTTAATCGAAAATTTCAAACAAATAGCGCGCACATTATGCGAAACGTAGGAAGCAGTGACTACTCTCCAGCCGCTCTCCGGCAATTGACGTCACAGAATCGTGACGTCACAGATTTTTGACGCAATTGACGTCACACCATGACGTCACAGAATCTTGTCTGCGCCGCTGGCGGCCGCCGACTTTAGCCGCCGCCAAGAAATACGACTGGGCGATTGCAGCGCGGCCCCTATAGTTCCGTTTGACTGCGTCACTTGATTGCTAACATGCTGTTAACACACTGGGCCTCCTCGATTATCAGTCCCGGATCGTCCGCGGACTGCCCGAGACGCGATCCGGCGCTCGATTTTTCCATGTATTCCTATGGGACTTCCGGTCCGAACGCAGTCCTCGGACAGCCCGCGGACCGTCCAGGACTGGTAAATCGAGGATGCCCAATGTGCTTTCCTGCTGACCCATATTAGGTCAGTTCTGCCCATAATGCGATGCGGCAGCGCGAAACTTGAAACAAATTTCTAGATATTTCTCGTGTTTGTTCGGTTAAAAACGTCTCTGGAGGCAGGAATGGAGTTGAGTGAGTCACCGAAGGGTAGTTTTTTTAAATCGAATGAAGTTGTGTTTGTCTTCATTTCCCCTTTAAGACGTTACGGGGGCTGGGCTATGGCACTGGTGCACGTGCAATGCGAGCCGCCTTCGTGGGTTGAACAGGAGGGGGTGAACAGGAAGCTTTTGACAGTAGCTAGCGAGGGAAACGAGCTCAGGATGCCCCCGGTTTTAGAGCGGAACAAGCTTCACAGGGTGTGGTCCAGGGGTGCTGGTCAAGACGAGTGCGGCCCCAAAGTTTAACGAAGAGTTAAATACCAGGTCAGAAAAGCGTCCAACTAGGCTTTGGTCTTCACGTCCTTAGAAAGTTCTAAACATCTCCCGTAGTTTTAATTGAAAATCTTTCTAGTGGGACTCATAATAGTTCTATCAAAAATCTAACGCATCTTTCCAGAGACCGGTTGGTCGACCGAAGAGATCTGACAGGATCTCCGGAAACACAGCGCGTGTGTGAAACCGGGCGTCCATTGTGCCAAAACGGTTACTCGAAAATCGCGAAAAAGGAGCTGTTCTAGATAGGACTATTGACACGCATCGATCGTGAAGGACTGCAACAGTACAGCTTTATCTGCTAAACCACCTATCGCTTTGCACTTAGATTGTTCGTGGATGCGTTTAGTTAGTGCGGGAAAAATCATTGCTTGGTTTCATTCTTTGTTTGCGAATGGGGTCTTTGAAGGATTGACGATCGATTCGAGGCAATTTCCGCGAAAGCAGGACGCACTTTTAGCGAAGGTTTTTACGCACTTTTGGCGTGGTTTTGATGTGACAAAGCTTTAGCGCTTCTATAGAATTTCTTTAGGAAGGAATGGTAATGTTTCTTTTTTTGTTTTGACTATCACCAAGTATTCATCTGTATACAGTCAAACCTTGATCTAACGAAACCTGATCTTACGAATTTTCCGATGTAACAAACATTTCTCCCGCAAATTATCCCGTAGGTTCACACTAAACTTTTTAACACCCTTTAAGGTGCTAAAAGGGTGCACTCAACATTTTGCACCCTTTTTGCACCTTTTAGGGACCAAAACATTGCTCCGGCACCCAACCATGAGGACGCCACAAATTAAGGGGTGTAACTATTACCATTTTTAACCCTTTAAGGTGCTAAAAGGGTGTACTGACCATTTTGCACCCTTTTTGCACCTTTCAAGCGCCCAAATATTGCTCGGGCACCCCATCTCGAGGGTGCCAAAATTCAGGGGTGTAATCAACAGTTTCAAAGGGTGCTACGGATGAATGCTTTTATGAACTCGAACTAACGAAATAGATTCCGCGACACTTGTGATTTAACGAAGATATTTCGAGTTCCGCAACCCCCAACGCAATCAAGAAGAAGAAATCGCACCCAGTTCTTGGGAATAGCTTCGTCGGCTTAAAGGGGCCATGCACACAACACCCCAGTTTGGTTCATTAAAAAGATTGCATCGCTAGAATCATACTTACGCCACTTTTAACGTTAACTTCGCTCAAATAAGCTACATAATTAGGATAAAAGGGAATTTCCGTGCGACCCAGTAGCTCATTTCTCGCAACAGAACCTACGATGACATATGTGCCCAGCTGCCCGATTGTCTGAAGCCGGCAAAAGCAAACGGAAACTATGCACGGCTTATAAGCTTGCCGAACGAGCTATTTGCGTTTAACTGTGATGCATATTCAGTTTGCAGCAGTAAGAATGGTGGGGTAAACGGTAAACAACGAAAGTTACGAAAATACACGTAAGCATAGAAGCACCGACGTGCACTGCTGTTGGTACTGGGCCGACTGTACTTGTTACAGCTGCACAGCAGCCCGCGGCGCTTTGGGGTTGTCTTACACCCCACTGACCGATTGGCGCAAGCGTTGTGTGATTACGTGACCCTGTTAGTCGAGGATACCCCATGTTTCACGAAACGATGACTTTATACAGTAACAAAAACAAGCCAGGTGCAAGTACGGTCAAAAGCAAAGCAATGGCGGACGATTCGTGGCTGACTATGGTCGCGCCATCTGGGAGGACTGACGGCAAGTAAGGCTGCAAAGCCGAATGACGCAATGGAAGTTCGTTTGAATACGCGCACTTGCGACTTCATTGTTGATGTCACGAAAACACGCAATTTGGTGGTAAAATAAAAATTTTAACCTAAACGGATTAGTTTCTCAGTGAATAAGGCGCCATTTGCTACCGGACAAGCGCTGGGGGCACTATAAAACACGAAATATTTCGAGTAAAATAAACTTGTATTGTGTCTGCATGGCCCTTTTAAGGAGGTGGCAGCATATTTGAGCTTCCACGACTACCTGAGCGCCTACGCAGACGCCGAGGCTGACACGACGGAGGTTTTTGAACCAAGAAGAAATCTGTTTGCTTCTGGCGCACAAGAGCTGTCAGATGATGCTGGCGACCCAGAAACTGCTGAAGCCCCTGTATACCCGCTCCAGGCCAGGGGACGGGAGCTAATGACTTCATATTCGAAAGTTTAACTGCGCGAAAGACGGATACAAGAAAGGACACAGACGAGCGCAGTTAAACTCGTCTAGTCTGTGTCCTTTCTTGTATCCGTCTTTCGCGCAGTTAAGCTTTTGAATATGAACCCCTTCGAACTCGCCCAGCTGTCTCCCAAGCTAATGACTTGCTCAGGCGCTTTGCCCGGGCTCACGAAGGAACCTAGGACGCGTTGAACGCGCTTGCGTGCTACGAAAAGTGTGGCCGCCCCATGCTAACAAGCACACGCAGGCGAAAATCACGGACATTTTTTACCACAAAATAAATTAGTTTTTCCCAGGACCCCTGGCGTATCATTGATATTATTTTCAGCGTGGACTTTAACCTCTTCGCTAAATTATCGGCAGGTGAGCGCCGCGGTTGCCGCAATTAGAGTGTCACGGCAGCTTCTGTGAGGCGCCTCCCTTCGGAAATCGAATTAATGGAATCAACTACTCGCAAAATGACAGTCCCGATTCTACGAAGTTTTCGATTTAGCGAAACAATTCGAGGTTCCCGGTGACTTCGTTAGACCGGGTTTTAACGGTATTACCTTCTACGCAGGGACTACCTGCTGGATCTGAACCCGTACCGGAAGACGCTCGAGGTGTTCCTCATGCTCTCTGTGCTCACCACTTTCATCGCCGTGATCTTCTACTCCGCCCTCTCCTACGTCATCGTCGAGTACTTCTGTGAGTGCCCTTCGCCGAATGGCACGCACTGTCAATGGAACACTGCGGGACACTCGTATAAGTGTATTCTTGGCGCCTTGGCATTTTTGTCCACTGAAATGAAACCGGGGCAGGGAGACGGGGTAGAGGTATACAGCTTTGCTGTTAAAGTATCACGTCTTTAAGCCCGAAGCTCTCTAACACAAGGCGTACAGGAATGTCCCGGTGTATTTTTAGTACGAGGTAACGAACCGCTCCAGCGCGAGGCGAAACGATTGTCCCGGTGTTTTTTTAAAGGAGCCATGAAGAGAAAATACAACTTCGTTTAATTTGAAAGAACTAGGATTCAGCATCTCACTCAGCTCCATTACAGCCACAAAAGATGTTTTTTAACGAAAAAACAGCAAGAAGTATTTAAAAACTTTCAAATTTTGCGCCACAGTGACGTGTTATGAGCAAGAATGACGTCATACGGGCCAACAATAAAACATAATTTTCAGTGCGTTAACTGCCCGTTAGCATTCAAGTGATGCGATCAAATGGAACTAGAGGCCCCATTACAGACGTCCAGTCAGTGTCGTCGCAACAGGTCAGCTAGGCGGCCGCCAATCGCACAAACAAGGTTCCGTGACGTCATGGAAAAGTTGCGGGAAATTGGCTAGGGGGTCGCGGCTGCTTCGCACGTTTTCTTTAATATCTCATTTATTTGTTCGAAGATTGCGATGATATTGGCATCATTGTTATCGGGCCTAAGCTGTCTTTCTAATAAATCCAACTTGTAGTTTGTCTTCATGGCTCCTTTAAGTACGCGTTACGTTCTAGCGCGAGGCGTAAACGAGTTTCCCGGTGTTTTAGCAGCGTGACTACATGAGACGACGCTTTTGACGACGACATGAGGCGCCGACAGCTCCTAAGGGGCTTCTCCCCTAAAAAAAAACATCCCGTCGTTTGACGCTGTTAGACCAAGTTCCGAGAGCGAACGTTCGGTTTTCGGGCCGCGAGCGCCCAGCGCTGGCGCTCACAACTGCACGGCCAGACAAAACACAGACGCTGCTCGGCGCACTATCCGCCTACCTTCGACCGTGCAGTAAACTTGGATGCCCTCCTTGTAACAGTGTTTGATGGGACGTGCCGTCACTATTTCCCCCTGTAGCCGTCTAAGCGCCCGCCCCCTTTGAACGAACGAGCGATTAGACCCTCTTTCCCTCCACGCAAACACACGAGGCGCTGGCTTGACCTTGGCTGAGCTTGAAGGTCGGATTTACTCTACGAACAGTTTTCTTTTTTTGAAGCTAGCTAAAGTTATACAATTAAACCTGGATGTAGGGCTCCTGCACTGCCAAGGGGGCGCTGCGAAACCGGCTTCCGGGCAGTACTTCCGGGTCGTACAGAGCTGCGGGGTCCCATAGGATCCCGTGTTGGCAGAAGCAAAATGAGCTCGATACTGCCGATTGTTTTGCTACACGGTCTCCAACCCATCCCCGACGCGTCCGATCTCGTCCGGCGATCAACATGGCATTAGGGAAAAAAGCGTTGCAGCGCTTAATACGTTTACAGCGTCGACGAAAGTGCTGGGACGGTGACGGCGCTCTGCCACTAGCAGATTTACCGATCGGTGGTCGTATAAAGCGAAATTTGAAGTGAAAGTTTTTTGTTTATACTAATACGCTTAGTGACAAGGACCTTGCAACAACAGCCGATCATCAAGAAGAGTAACGCAATCGGCGATGATCGCACGTAAAAGCCAACGAGTCTCGCGGACCGCAGGCTCGTCCGCTCCGCGAGCCGTACTTCTGCGCACCCGTGCACTTATGCAGCATTTTCAATAAGCACTGCTGGTTTGCGTCATCTTTACGAATACATATTGCAGTGCTAGCTTGCCGTTTTTTCCGTGGCTCAGTCATTCACAAAATGCAGCGAGCGTCATAAGCGTCTAATATGTTTGTGATTCTGAAAGCAGTGGCCGTAAAACAAAGTGGTCGGGTGAACTGAGAGGCCGTTGCGTTTTGTTGATGCTCTCACCGTATTTAATAACGGTCTTGCATCATATATCCCAAGTTAGCTCTTAATAGACTAAAGTAAGGATCGGCAACGTCTCGAGGTGTAGTGCCGAGTTGCATGAAGTCGACACGGCGGAAGGCTGGACGGCAAATCGGGTGGGAGAGGGGGTGGCTTTGAAGGAAAAAGAAAAAAAAAAATCAGCGAATTGCCGATAATATTTGACCATAACCTGGCGAAGTGTGAAGATGGGGGACAATGCAACTGTAAGCG
The DNA here is from genome assembly GCF_048455015.1 of Haemaphysalis longicornis. NCBI lineage: Eukaryota > Metazoa > Arthropoda > Arachnida > Ixodida > Ixodidae > Haemaphysalis > Haemaphysalis longicornis. The sequence goes on along the minus strand of NW_027526385.1, from coordinate 71,938,867 downwards.
ATGAATTGTGATCTGGTATTGTCTCGCCGTCCAATCCCATTTGAGGACAAAACTGGTCTGTCGGCGTTCATATTAGCGACGACCCATGCACTACACGTGCTTCAAGCCTTTGTTACATCAAGTATTGTAACGCTTGCTTTATCTAATCCCCTGCAGAGGTGGCATACGTCTATTCGAACATAAGTGGAAACGTCGTCGAAACCTCGTCAAAACTGGTGGTCGTCCTGTTGTAATCATATTTAGTGCAGGGGTCGTCGCTGTACGTGTACCCCGCCGTTCGCAAACCGTGTGGCGTAAAGTGTTAAGCAAGAATCGCTTAGTTTTCGAAAATACAAAACATTTTTCACTCGTTTTCGAGGTGGTGCCAGGCCATCAGCGTCCGTTGAATCGGCTGTGCTCCTCGCGTCCGCTGGCATGCTCCTGCTGAAGCGAACATTTACAGTTACATCAGGATCAGCAACGTTCTGTTTATGCTACTTGTGAACTTTCCTTTGTCGCCCTCACGCAAGAAGAACGAACGATAATTACCGTCAAGAAGTTAGACCACCCGAACTTGCAATACTGCCCCACGCCGCGACGATCACGACAGCTCGCTCAAAAAAAAAAAAAAGCCCTCGTTGCAGGGGATATTATTTTGTTTAGCCTCTTCAACTACTTTAAGGACTATTTTATTCGGTATGCAGTCAATTAAAGGCACCACAATGTGATTAAACTAAGTACAACCAACTTTCGCTCTGGCTTGTAATTGAAAACACATGGAGGGCGGTGATGGTTGTCTGCTTTTGTACTACCCAGAGGCGTCGGCCACTAGGGGCGCTGTATGTCGCCAAAACTCCAGCGCAGGGGGCCTATAACTAAGTTGACAAAAATTCGCGATTTTTCGTTACGCGCAGGTTTCCAGTTAAGGCTCGCGTGAATGAAACAGAAACGATACCAAAATTCTAGACATCAGTGATGCTGAACCCACCCTCTAAAGTTTTATTTCACAGTGAAAAAACTGCTCGATTTGCCCCTTCTTCTTTCCCACTAACTCAGTCACTACACGGCACTGCAAAGAAGGAAGAAGATCACTTAACCCGGTATTCACAAACGTAAATTAATTATCACTCTTGTCTTTTGACACTTTTCGGCGCCTAACCCGTTTGAAGGACCAAACTCTTGCTGAAAGGGCGCCTTTTCTCAATCTTGATGCTCTTTGCCGCACTCAAAATTGTTGACAGGGTGCCAGCTGGGATGCTGTGGCGGGCGGCGACGTTCCTTCTCGACGGCGGAGATAGCATTTAAAATTGCGAGCTTGCCTTCAAAAAACAAAACTTTTCGTTTTCTGGCAGCAGAACTCATCACCGACGAGCGTATACCACAGATAGCGATGGAAACGCGGGACTACGTGCCGACGGGCAGGCTTAGCACCTATAGCCGACAGCGCACTCACACTGGAAACGCACGGTATTTTGCAGTGCGGGCGAAGTTCGCTAAATTATTGCATTAGACGATTTTCGAAAAAGAGTGCAAAAAATTATGGCTCATCAGGGTAGCGAGTTCGTTACATCAAGGATAATCGTCGCAACGCCTTCGTAACATAGAGATCGCAAACACATGGGTTTCAATGGGGATAGCAATAGGAACTTACGAAATTTCGTTGAATCCAGGAATTTGTTACATAGAGATTCGTTACATCCAGGTTTACTTTCTCTCTAAAATGTGTGTTGCGTTAAAGACGTGCACAAAATGAAACTAGAGGGGACGAATTCGTCATAATTGCTGCTGCCCAAGTTGCAGTTTGTCAATTTTTTTCTAGGCCACGCGTAAAGTGCATAGGCCGCAAAAAAATTCAGCGTACAAGTTTCCGTCTCGAGCGAGGCTGAAACGTCTTATGCCGAAAAGCTGGAAAAAACACCTTTTTTTTATTACTGTGATAAAATTATTTTGTCACAGTTAAAGGTTAAGCTTATTCTTTGAATTCCTTTTGGACCAGAAAGCTTAGGTTCAGCCTAGAAAAGTTTGACGAAGACTCTACATAGTAAAAATGTGTCTTCCTTGAGTGTGCGTCCAGCTCCAAACTCGGCCATTCAGTACATCTTTGGAAGTGCGCCAATTGATGCCTAAGCATTGTGGGGCGAGTACCTAACAGAAAAAGCGTTAGGCTTAGGAATACCAAGTGTATCTGCAAACTAAATGCGGAATTAATCAAGTTAGCGCGTGTAGTGTTTAAAATAGTGCAATGATGGATGTTTGGTGCGTTTAAAATAAATCAGAAGAAATAAATAAAACACCTACAGGACGCGTTACCAATGCATTGATCGTAATATTGGCATCAACTTTAAATGGACTAAGTGTACATAGCGTTCCGTAAGGATACACGGGACCCCAGTAGTACTTTTATTAATACAATACTGCTCACACGGTTACCCGTGAAACTCTCTACTAGCAATCCGCTTGTGTATAATAGTTAAGCAGAGTTTACAAGGGCTTGTCGTACAGGGCTTTCTAGAGGTGCGTAGGTTCTTCATCCTCCGAAATAAGACTGCTTGAATTGACCCAGATGAAACGACTCCGAGCAACACACTTGCGTACAGTAGTGACAACGGATGGATTCTGTGTATAGCGGTCGGCATAAACACGTGTGGCGTTCACACCTCGATGCAGGGTTGCCTGCATTTATTTTGGCAAACGGTCTTTTACGGGCGAAGCACCTTAGAAACTCGCTTTGTCCGGGGCTTGGTGTCCGTGTAAACAGTGTTGCGCATGCGCGAGGAGCAATGGATTGGATTGAATTAGATTTGGATTGGGTTGAGTTGGATTGAAACAAATTCGATTGGATTGGAATAAATTGAATTGTATCGTATTGGATTGGAATTGTTTTTACTGTACACACGCTTTGTCACTCATTTACATGCGCGAGTGGGTAATGCCACAAGTGATTTATGTTGAGAACTATCCCCAGTGCTTCACCCACTGGTCATGATTCACTTCGTGGAGAGCGGTCGGAAGGAACGCTGGGGCGCATTTGCAGGCAATTCTCAAAATCTCTGCGCCATTTCTCTCTTTACCTGCATTTTTAACGTGAGCTGTATTATCTCTATCCGCAGTTGGGAGCGGAGGAATTTTCCACGTCGTCGAAACCGGGCTCGAACTCTGCGTGGACGACGCCTGCCGGGAATACGGTAAACAATCTAATGCTGTGTCTCCCTCTCTCCTCCTCCCCCCTGCCTTCACGAGAAATGACTGCGTATCTGCTTGCTTCAGCGGCAATGTCTTCAAACGTTGAATGTGTCTGCCGTCTCGCCTCCTCCACGTAACCCGCACCCCTCATCTCGCTCTTTCTCCCTCTTGCACCTCTCGTGAGGAATTGAATTCAGGTTAGTTCATGCAGTTCAAATTTCCCGCCTTCGCGCCGCTCGGGCACCACCTGTTGGGAGAGTGCGCATCGTTTTCCTCGTCTTTCCCTTCTTGTTCTGTCTGGGAAGGCACGGGCATGGGCTGCTTTATAGTTGTGCTCGTTAAGTGCGAATGCACTTCTTAAGCGAGCCTGAAGCGTCCGCCGCCGTCCGCATAGCAACAGCTGCGGGTGCGCGCGCTCCTCGTCTTCCTTGGCAACGGGGGGAGATGGGCGCGCGCTGCCTGGCCGCTGACATGGCACATACCCACGTGGGGGATTGGCCAGGAATCTCCTCGTCTTCCTTGGCAACGGGGGGAGATGGGCGCGCGCTGCCTGGCCGCTGACATGGCACATACCCACGTGGGGGATTGGCCAAGAATCGGGCGTGAGAAGGGCTAATGCACCCGCTTAAAGGAGTACTGACACGAAATTTCAAAGCTGAGATCCGCTCTAGCAATCAAGTACAACGACAACACAAATAGGTGTCTGTGAATAAATGCATCTTTCTTTCTTTGTAGTTGTGTGTGTGTGTGTGTGTGTGTGTGTGATCTCTCTTTCGCGAACATTACCGAACCGCGCAAATTCAACTCGTGCATTCGCACTTTCACATTGTTCCCCTCGGGGAAATGCGGGGAATTTTTTTACCTGTTACGAGCTGAAGCCTTTTCCCGCCATTTTTAACGGGTTGTTACTTTCGCCTGCTATCACAAAAACCAACCAAACGCGTATTCTCAGCTAAAAGAATGCCGTTACATCCGGTTATGCATTTACGTTTAACCCTTAAATGTGCCCGAGGCTTTCTTTGTGCTGAATAATGGGTATGTATGACTTACCCCAACAGTTTCGCGTTGTTGAGAACGGTTCTGCCTGCACACACTCATTCTTGATTAATGAGTTCAACTTTTGGCCGCAAGGCTGAATCGACAGACAGACAGACAGACAGACAGACAGACAGACAGACAGACAGACAGACAGACAGACAGATGGACGGACGGATGAAAGAACGGACAGACGGTCGGAAAGACAGACAGACAGACAAACCAAAATTTTCCTGGTTGTGTAGCCCAAGGAAGACAATCGTCTTCAAACGAAACATTATCGTACATTATGACGCCCGTGTAGCTGGCTGCTAACACAGAAATTGTCCGTACGTGCGTCGCCACATATTGTAATAATCCCGACCGGCTGCTCACGTAACCTTTGACCCGCTGACTAATAAGCGAAGACAGGAAAGAGATGCGATACCTCGATCCCTATTTCGCAGCTTGGTTTTGCAGCTTGGGACACATTGCTTTGCGACCAGCCTTAAAGGGACCCTGCAACAGTCTTTGAGCAGTGCAATTAAACCTGCGCAACGTTTAGATTACACTGTCAGGAATACCTGAGCCAAATATTACACGTGCACGTGAAGCGGTGAGCGCGCAAATCGCTGTGAAAGACTCAAAAACCAACCGCGCTCTCTTCAGTTTTCCTCATTATGCACCCCTGGCATGGCCTAAGCGACGTCACTTAGGCCATGGCTGTCCGATCGGCTGTCACTGGTCAACTTCGCGGCTAATTTCTCCAATTTCCGCTGTCGTCAGCGCTGTGTACGAGCCTCTTCTATGCCTGAACCTGTAGGCACAGTTTTGCCGTTTTTTTGTGTGTTTTGAGTGCGTGCATAGTTTGAGTGATGAGCTCAATACTTCCCTTTCAACAGGAACACTCGACAACAAACGTTTATTGCTTCAAAAACGCCCTACCCGCTCGAGCGCGCGCTTGCGAGCTGGTACCCATGCCTGCTTTTTTGTGGCACCGGACCGGAAATAGGCCCCTCCACGTTGCGGAGAAAAGGAGAAAATTCCCCGGCCTGTGATATATCGAAGGCCGCCGAAGAGAACGCCGCGAGCCGCCCCCCTCTCCGGGAGAGAGCGCGCAGCTTTCGTCGCGTTGGCCGCGGTCGAGTTCAGAGGGAACGATTATGCGCGATTTCTCATCGCGCGTAGTTTCGGTGATAGTGAACGGATTTTTATAATTCTTGTGGGAGGATATTGCTGGGACAATAGACTTTACCCCAAAATACATATCTAGTACTCGATGGTAAGTGTTGCAGGGTCTCTTTAACGTGTTCCAATGGCTTTGATCTGTCTCCTGCGCGTTGCGGCGCAGCTCGTTGGTGACGCCGTGTAAAGGGAAAGTTGTCAGCGATGGGGAACAAAAAATAAGGCAAGCAAAAAGCATCCTAAGCGAAATGTTAACACCCAAAACATACCTACAACAAAGAGAACAGCCCCAATTTGAAAAAAAATCATGCATATACGCTTACTGTGGCTGGCCTTTGCTCAGATAAATACGTGATAATAGAAAACGACCTAAAAGGGACAAACCAAGAGCTGGAACTGGCCTAAAAGGAACAGAACCACCCCGAATTTCGTTTATAATGCACAATTCTGCCATAAATAGATGCCACACATGACGAAAATGAATTTGTTTTAGGTAAGACAGACAGTTAAAAGGAAAAGAAAACGGCTCTTGCCGGATTTGAACCTGGTTTATACGAGTGACAGCTAGAAACGTAACTATACCCCAAAACATTTTTTCAGAGCACGAAAGTGTTTTATGCCTGGGTACACCAAGGTCTGACCGGCGTCATATCCATCACGGAAATGGCGTCGCCAGAAAAAGTTGCATTGACGCGGCTGCACCCGAATTCGAGCCACAAACTCTCTCGGCGCAACGGGAGGTACACAGCGCTCTGCCCACTGCTCTACGAATTCAAGCGCAAGTAGGCCTACGAACGCGCCTTATATCTTTCCCCATTACCTCATTCATTCGGATGGCGCTGTCGTCTAGGAGAGGCGAAGCGAAGTAGTTCATTATGACGCTAATGAGCGCCGACAGTTGGCGCTTCGATGCCAGCGTCTTCGTGTACGCGGGACGCCGGTGAATTCAGGCACCGTCCGCCACCTACTGCTTTCGGTTTCGCTTTTGGTTCCGTTTCCCTACGCGATACACATCCCGATACACATTACACGATACATATCCCGTAGACACACAACACTTTCAATGAAGTTCTAGCGCACAGGTCGCGCATTCACACCAGCATGATTCACAGCCATTTCTTGTTTTATTCTATTTATTTTTTATTTTATTTATGGATACTGCAATCCCTACTAGGGATTTTCGCAGAGTGGGTTACATGAATTACATGAATGCTAAATATGCAAACAAACAAATTTTCAAAACAGGCAGATAAAAAAACACACAGAAACAAAACTACGCACAAAGCAACTCAAAATATACCAAAAATTCTAACGTTTGTGGGGACAGAGATTAATTGGCATGTTAGTTTAAACACTGTTGTGGAAGCTAGAAGAAAACAATGTTAAGGATGGCTGCAAAACTTTGGTGTTGGTTAGTTTATTCCAGTCGTTTGTAGTTCGTGGAAAGAAGGAATATTTAAAGCAGTTGTTACGGGTTGCATAAGGTGTTATTGTGCGCTCATGCCTTTGTCGAGTTGCATATCCGGACGAAAATGAAAGAACTTCAGAAATGTCTGTCTTGTAATATCCCTTTACTAGTTGATATAGAAATTTTAGTCTAGATAACCGTTTCTTTCTGTTAGTGTTGGTAGATTAGCTCGAGTTGAAAGTTCCGTAATCGAAGTGCGTCCGAAGCTGTTATAAATAAAACGAATGGCCTTTTTTTGCACTCTTTCTAGCTTGTTGATAGTTGTTTTGGTGAAAGGGTCCCATATAATGGAAGCATAATCCAAAGTCGGTATAACTATTGTTTTATAAGCCAGAAGGCTGACGGAGGGGGTAGAAAGTTTCAATGCTCTTCTGAGGAAGAAAAGCTTACGCATTGCAGTGTTAGTTACTGTAATAATGTGTTTAGTCCAATTCAGGTCATTTGTGATCCATAACCCAAGATACTTGTAATGTGGGACTTCGAAAAGTTTAGTATTGGTAGTAGAGTACTCGTACTTTAATGGATTTTTTTATTAGTTATTTGCATAAACACTTTTTTTTCGAAGTTAATAGCCATTTGCCATTCATCACACCAGGAGGACACTTTTTGTAGAGCATTATTTAACACCTGTTGGTCTGTGGGACAGCATATTTCGTTTAAAGTACACAGTCATCAGCGTAGAGTTTGATTTTAACCGGGGTGCCATCAACAATATTCCATATACAATGGAGACCTAGAACCATGATCATGTCGTATGGGACGCCTCCATCATTCTGCACTGGCAGAAAGCGAATTCCATGGGGCGTGACTGGTAATTTCTTTTTCAGTGTTCACTGTATTATAGCCCAATAAAGCATATGATCCCAGCAATCAATGAATACATGATCAATGGATTCAGGAAACTTACATAGCCTCCAGTTCATGGTCCGTAGCACAAACATGACCTTCTCCTCTAACCAGCTTGCCACTGGTAGAGTGTTACAATGCAGCTTAAAGAAAAAAAGTTTTCATGACTGGTTTTATAACCATTTTTCACCCTCTTAAGGGACGTCCAGACCTGACCATTTAGAGTACATTGATCTGCACAGCGGAATTTGGAGAACATTGTCATATAGATCCTTATACAATTGTGTCTTAGTAACTGAATACAAATATTCATTAGAAAAACGTACGTAAGAAATTGAAAACAAAGTACAACTTCCCGCAAGTATCTTCGTACAGGAGGACATAATGCATCACTTGAGGATTACCACAAACTCGGACAACCCATTTTTCATTGACTTGTATCACTGTACGAAAGAATGGATGTTTTTGATCATGCAGGAAGAAAAACATAGACCCAACTTCGTGACCCCCTAGTCTAAGTACTGGGTGTGTTGGGTGACTACGTTCTACAAGCATTTAATATTTCAAAAAAAGCTGAAAGAAGTGTTGCAGGGTCCCTTTAGGCGCCTTTTGAAATCCCGATGACTGTACGAGTTGTGCCTCTGACCATCGCAGAACACCGTACCATGGGCTTCGTGCAATGGAAGAGCAACCCGTGCGACAGCTACTTCCACTACGCCTGCGCCGGATTCGAGAAAGAGGCCGTCGACCTCAACTTCATGAGCTACGAGCCCTTTCACGAGATCATCGACATCGAGTACCAAATTGTCATGAACAGCTTATTTCACCGTAAGACACTTCCTAGAAAATCGCCCAGGCGCGTTCTTGTACATATTACTGAAACGGGTAACCGATTATAATTACAATTACTCTACTTTACGAAGTAACCGATTGCACTTGCGATTACAGTCCCAGAAAACTCAGGGATAAATTACACTAGAGTAATCTACTAATTACTTCCCACGTTACTTCTCACAAAATTTTTTTGTTTACGTTAGTACATGCATACACATATAGGGGGTCATATATAGCAAAGTCGGCGGTAGATAGAGTCGAAAAACTTGGTATCTGCACGCACGTTCCTCAGATTTTTGTCAAAGGTTATTTTAGTGGCGTTCTAATAATCCTCGAGTTTCCGTCTTTAGTGGTTTCGAAAAAAAAAAAAACTGTTTCTGCACACAACTTAGTGACTCCAGTAAAACTCCCCCCATCGTAAAAAAGGTCACGCGATATTTTAGTCAGTAATTTTGTAATCGATTGCCAAAAAAGTGATTGAATTACAGGATAATTACACCTTAAAGGAAGCAAAGGAAGCGCTACAAAATTTCCGTGAAATGTGGTCTATTATAAGTAACCCATTACTTGTAACACATTATATACAAGTCTTACCAGGCGTACTAAAGTATGGACGAAAAAGGTCGTCGGCCTGCATGCATGGACCAGAGACACACAAATGGATCCCTAGGCCTGCCAATTTCAGGCCGTGATCGGAGGCCGACATTAGCTGGTTCCGGGAGAATTCCTGTATACACACAAAGAGGCAGCAACCACTTCCTCTAAATGCCGTCGTCCTTCTTTACTGTCGTTGTCCAAGTCACGCTCTATTTTTTTTAACCGATAGCCTAGACGTTTCCTGCACAGGTCACGACCTCCTGTAAGTGTACCTCCTAAAATGTTTTCTGATGAAGTCGAAAAGCGAAAACGCTCGTGTGTTCCAGATTTCGGTGCACGTTAAAGATCTACAGGTGGTAAAAGTTAATCCGGAGCCCTCCACTACGGCGCGCCTCACTGCCTGTGTAGCGTCGGCGTGTTAAACCCCACAATTAATCAACCTCCTATATGCTTGTGTTAGACGTTTAAAAGACGTCCTAGGGAAGGTATACGCCAAACGTTCAGAATAGCCTAGTTTCGGTTAGTCTATGCTAGATCTATCACTTCCATTCAGCGTCCAGTGTGGACGTTCCTGTACAGATCACGACCCCCTTTAAGCCTAACCTCTCCTAAATGCTTACGCTAGACACTTAAAAGACGTCTGTACTTGCGTGAGAAAAGTCTTTCAGACATTTCAGAGGTCCCGGTGAAAATGGCCGCATCTCGATTCCGTGGATGATGGCGAGGGTGCGGAGTACGGGGACTCGCAATGATATCCAAGTTGCGCCCCGGGTGACATCCGATTTGCGCCTTGACCGTCATTGGATTTGAGCCGCGAGTTCCACCGTGATTATTCCTTGAATGAAACTGTAACTCACGGCTCAAATCGAATTTCACTTGATTTTCGCGTGATGGTGGTGTGCGCACGGATGGACGCGGACGGACATTTGGTGGTCCTAAGGCACTCCGTACCGTTACAGACGAGGGAGTAAGCCGTTTGGCTCTCGGGTACTAACTCATGGTGGTAGCCCAATGGGTAAGATGACTGACACTAACTCTGTCTGGACTACCAGACACAGGCTCGAATCCTGCCGGTCGCTGTGTGACCTTTTGCGATTGTAATGCTATACGCACGGACGCGGACGGACATTGTGCGCTCCTAAGGTACTCCGCACTCATTATAGCAATTCTCGCAGAGCGAAGAGCAGCTTACGACTGAATTCGGTGGTCTTTGAAGGAACTAAAGTAAGATCCATCGGCGGATCGTCACGAAAACATGAGCATCTCGTTCCCCCCGTTATTGAGCAGTTTCGGGCTACCATCACTGGCAAAGCATTCCCCTTTATTTCCACGTCTATTCAGCCCTGCAGTAGGTACATTTCAGAGTAGCATCAACAGTGACGAACCCCGACAGTATAGATGCCCAGCTCGGCTGCTTAACAGCGGAAGGAGCATGCCGACGGCAACTTCCGAAGGCATGAGAGCTCGGGAAAGCTAGCGATTGGGGAAGGACGGGAAATAGCAACAGAGGACGCGTCTCTTCGGCGACAGCACCCTCTTCCCTCTCCAAGGCAGCTACCTCCGCGCGTGCTCTTTATTTCCGTTCTTTGTTGCCGACTAAGGTGACATAGCGACCCGGCACTGTTGACGGAGCTACGCGCACATTTTGCGACATGCCCACATATTGCCCACGCTATAATAAACATCAAGGTTTGAACTGAAGCGAGTTAGCATGCGGCCGTATAGATGGTGATAGGGTACACCACACGCAGAACTACTCGACGACGCCAACGTGCGTTTATGAAGCGGTCTCGCGCTTTCGTCTGCGCAGAGGCTCCCAGGACCGTGGCTGCCTCCTTAAAAATCATCGACCACCACCTAGTGTTGTACCACGCGTACAGCGCTTGTCGCTCTACCGAAAGTGAGTGAAACCTTCTCGACGCCTTTTCCACTCATCCTCAGCCTTTCACTGTTTCTAGCTCAGTGTGAAATTTCGCCCAATAAGGTGGAGTAATTTCTAATGTTCAAGCGGAACTTGTAACAGCAATACCGACACCTCTGTATCTGCTAGACAATGCGTCCAGGCGGCCATTGTTTGAGAGAGAGTTTGTAACTTCCAGTGATGGTGATCATTTACTCAGAAGCCGATAATTGAATTCGCCTGTACTGGTTTTAGGGACCTTGTTTATTGCGAAAACCGAGGCAGGTAATAAGGGAACTAGTGAATTGAAAAACAAGTAAATCTTGAACCCTTCTGCTAAGGTGAATTCGCTAAAGTGACACATACTTTCTGATAAACTTTCGAACTCGGGGAGAAGACAGATTTCATTTTCTGCTACAGTCGTGATACCACACCGGGCCTGACCGTAGAACGTGGGCCGTCCTGCTGTGAAAATTAGCGGCGACGGCAACAGCGCGGCGCCGCGATCGCGTGCTCGGAAGGCCAAGTTAGTTCGTGCCCCGGCGGACGCCTTCTTCGGCTGCATCCGCCTTTAAGCAAGCAAGCAATCGCGTGAACAAACAAACAAACAAACAAACAAACAAACAAACAAACAAACAAACAAACAAACAAACAAACAAACAAACAAACAAACAAACAAACAAACAAACAAACAAACAAGCAAGCAAGCAAACAAGCAAACAAACAAACAAACAAACAAACAAACAAACAAACAAACAAACAAACAAACAAACAAACAAACAAACAAACAAACAAACAAACAAACAAACAAACAAACAAAACAAACAAACAAACAAACAAGCAAGCAAGCAAGCAAGCAAGCAAACAAGCAAACAAACAAGCAAACAAACAAGCAAACAAACAAACAAACAAACAAACAAACGAACGAACGAACAAACGAGCGAACGAACGAACGAACGAACGAACGAACGAGTGCACATGCCCGAACGCCTCGAGCTTCAAAGACACATATCAGTAAATCAAAACCCCATGATGTCGAATACAGAGTGGAAGATGTTTCATTGCGCCCGTTTTGTCGCGCGCTACCTGGGGTTGTCGTTGTCGGCGTCTATAGCCGCGTAACCGAGTGAGCTAACGAGGCACCGAATGCCCCTTCTCAAGAAGCTCGGCCCTGTGGCCGCCTGTCGACCGTCGACTACCTCCCCCGGCCACGCCGGGCTGCGCTAGGCGTACTAAGCCCAGGGGCACTTTTCACACCGCCGGGCATGGAAAAAGAAACCGGGTGGCGACAACCGGCGCATGGAGGTTGGACGTGCAGCGACGGACAGGCTTCGCCTTCCTCTGCCCGCCTCAGCGCGGCGGTTGTGCCATGGAGGGAGTCGCGGTGGAAGCAGAAACAATATGAAGACGGCGCTGCCTGGCTTCTTACATGCCACCGCCGCAGCAATAGCCGTGCCCTATCGCACCGTGGTTCAACCACGAAAGACTCCGCCGGGCATTCGGCGGCTGGCAGCGGTACGTCCGCGCCTTCACCCCAAGTCAGAAGTCTCACCGACCCCCTAAATGTCCCATGCAACCATGGCTGCCCAAGGAGGGCATCAAAATCGTCATTCGCCCCCACGATGGCCTGGATGTAACCAAAGTGAGCGACGCTCAACCGGGTTCTTAGCGCTGCTGCAATCCCATCTTCCGAAGTCTCGGAGGATATTCTCCGGTCCGACTCCCAGCAATGTGAGTACCCCCGCCTTGGCGAGGGCAGAAAAAATCAGGAAACTCAGGCCACAAGATCAGGGAACAAGATCAGGGAACTCCGAATCGGCGAAGCCTGCTGTGCATCTTCTGCCTACATTGCTCCCCCCGAAGATACCATCAGGGTTGTTATTCATGACATCCCCAGCTGTGACACCGCAGAGGATATTACACGCAGCCTCCTTCACTCAAAGAATCCTACAGTACTCCAGGCCCGTCGCATGGGCAAGACAAACTCTGTGATCATCGTCTTTGAAGGCCAACGGGTCCCTTACTTTTTCTGCTACCGCGGTGCGGAATACCGCTGTTTCTTGCATAAGAAAGAAGACGAAGTGTGCGCAACCTGCGGCAGGGTAGGGCACCGAATGGATGTGTGTCCGCACCCTAATATACAGTGCTAAAACATGCGCCCTCACAAACCCGCCCGAGGATCATACATGTGAAATCAAATTTGCCATATGTGGGAAAGAAAAAGACAAAAAATGTCGTCAAAGATGCAAGACCCCCTATGTGCTCAGCCAGCGCGAATGGTCGCGACAGCAATGAGATCAACGAGGACCTCAGCATCCATCGGACGTCTCCGATCGCCAGCAAGGAGGTTTCACCAGTGCCCAGTGGTGTGACAAGCACGCGAAACAGCACCGAGGTCGCTCCAGCTCCTTCCCCAGGCTCCGCCCTCTACACCCGGGGCCTAACAGCGTTCCGAATTCCGCCGTAAGGGAGGACATAGTGAAGCATCCCGTTCCGCTTCCCGCTCAAGTCCCATTAGAGAGGTTCAGCAGTCCGGCTGTTCCGTCGTGCACGTAGTTACCGTGTTGAACGGGACCTGTCTGGGCCCTTGTGCATTCGTCACGGTAGGGGGATTGGTTCCACAGGCCGGCCTTCGCCATGTCCGCGCATTCGTCACGGTGGGGTGCACCTCCTCGCCATACCTCCTCGCCCTTCCGATCACGCAGGCGCAGTCGCGCCCCGATCAACCCGGTAACTACGTACATGACGGAACAGACGGACTGCTAAAACTCTATTGTCGACGCCTCCGTGCCACCGGCTGGGCATCTCTGGCCTCTCAGCACGCTCAACACAGTGCAAACACACACACACACATCAAAAGCATAACACCCGGCGCAACTCCCTCCTTTGAGGAGGTGATTACACGCATTAAACAATTGCTCGAAGGCGGAAAATGCTCAGCTCCACGCTCGCTTTAATTCCTCCACAGGGCAGTCGCAGCAATCCGCTGCTGCAGCGGACGCACCTGCCTCAGTTGCGTGTTGGCCTCTATCTGTAGCGGTAGTCTGTGCCTCAGAAGAAGACAGTCCCCTTACCAAGCGAAAAGCAGAGTTACCCTTGAGCACTCCGCCTCAACAAGAAAATCTCAGAGAAAGAATCTAAAATAAAAACCGAATTGCCAGGTTGGAAAGTATGAACTCCACACTGGCAGAGACACTCCCCAAACAACACGCGAAACTGCACTACAAAGGTATGGCTCCAGAGAATACATACGCGCTTCCTAGACAAGCCTCTGAGGCTTGTCCCCCTAAATTAAAGCCTTATCTCCGGCCCCCGTCAGCGAAGGACACAAGACCCCTGACCCTCCCGGCAGTCATCCTGGTGCGGACCAGTCATCATAAAGAATGCCGAATCGGGCAGTGGAATTGTCGAGGGTTTTGGCCCAAACGAGGAATCCTTCGGCAATACCTAAACACATTAACCCTTGCAGAAACGGACGTTATTGCACTCCAAGAGTCTGGCGGCCTGGCTAAACTATGTGGCCGTCGCTCTGTCAGAGCTGACCTCCCCGGTATCAAGTAAATTTGGGTTACTACTCTTGTCCAACGCAATATACCGGCCATTCCGCATTCTACCGCTGTCGACACCGTCGAACATGTTGTGCTCGAACTCCCCTCTGACAGGAAGCGCGGGGGGGGGGGGGGGGGGGGGTGTAGTTTCTTTATTTTAAATGTCTACAGTCCCCGTAAGCATCACAATTTCGCACAGCTTTTCTGAAAAACACTAGATATCGCCAAAACCAGACTCTGTTTATTGTAGGTGATTCTAACTCTCAGCACTTTAGAGATAAAAGAGACACCAAAAGGCAGACTTTTATGGCAGGAAGCTCAACAACTCTTCTTACCGATACAACCTACCCAACGAGCATTCGCAACAGTGTCCCCAACGATTATACCCCTTATCTTACTTCCATAAAAAGCTCGCGAAATACCATCTGGCAGAACACGTACCTTTGCAGCGACCATTAGATCTCGTCCATAACGATCCTTTTAGGTCCGCCCGCCATCTCGGAAAGCAGCTTCGAATCGCAAACTGGCATACTTTCCGCCAACTTCGGGAGGTGGCGGCTGAGTTGTATCCCACTAACATTCAGGACATCGAAACTTGGATAGCCGAGCTAAATGACCATGTAAACACTGCCACGAAGATCATTCCCAAGGTGGCTCAGCTCCAGCATAGTCACTAAGCACCTCCATATGTGGGAGGCTATGTATAGTATACAAGCCCGTCTGCAGGAACCAAATCTAAATCGCCCACTACGTCGACGGCTTGCTCGCCTCAACAGGGAAATCGAAGAATATGCTACCCACCTTACGCGACAAAACTGGCACAGAACCTGTAATTGTATGGAAAGCCAAATGGGTGTAGCCAGGACCTAGAACACCCTTAGAAGTCTTCTTGATCCCGAAAACAGCAGGCGTATCCAACGTAGCAACCTTCGAGCTCTGTTGCGCGGTTTCGAGGGCACTGACAGCGACTTATTGCGCGATATCCAGGCACGCTATATTAGCCCCAGCACGCCCGACCCCCTTCCTGAGTACACGGGGAATCCCAATCAATCCTGATTTTGATGGGGCTATCAGGATAGCAGAGGTTCGCGCTGCCATTCAAGGTCTGCGCACTAAATCGGCGCCTGGGCCTGACGGAATTGCTAACAAGATCCTCCGTAACCTTGACGATAGATCGGTAGAGGCCCTAACGAAGTACACGAATAATTGTTGGGAGCAGGGCGCCATTCCCGCCGTATAGAAAAAAGCCAAAATCACAATGATTCCTAAACAAGGAAAAAATCTTCAGTTGGCAACCTCAAGCCAATCTCGATAACATCAAGTGTAGGAAAATTATTTAGGCACGTTGTGCTCGCTCGCCGTAATCCCTGTACGGAAAACACGCTCCTCTATCTACACCCCATGGTTGGCTTTCGTGCCGGACGTTTCACGCAAGACGTCATGTTACGCCTCAAACACGAGATAATCGATGGCTACGGCTTCTCTTCGCTGGACACCAGGGCCGTTCTTACTCTAGATCTAAGACCTTCAACATCGTGCGCCACGACGCTATCCTGGCTAACCTTGCTGTTCGCGTCGTGCTTCAAGGAGTCCACAATTACATCAAAGTTTTTTTCTTTCCAACCGCACAGCCCGACTCGTCGTTGTCGGACTACAATCAGACATTATTAGGATGGGCATTAGGGGAACTCCACAGGGCTCCGTTTTCCCCTTTCCTCTTCATGGTGGCCACGATAAAACTTCCGCAGCTACTTAATTCCTTGCCAGGCCTTCAACATAGTTGATATGCCTATGATGTCACGTTATAGATGTCTCGAGGAGGGAATGGCGACATTCAAGAGACGCTCCAACAAGCTGTTGACATCCTCCGTGATTACGTAACCCCTCAAGGTCTTGCGTGTTTTCTGCAAAAGTCAGTACTCCTCCTCTACCAACCTTGAATTTGCTGGTGCAGACGCCCTAAAGCTACCCCAGATATTCACCTGCAAGTACAAGGGCACACCATTCCTCAACTTCCGTGCACCAGGGTACTAGGCCTCAGAATACAAGCTGACGGCTACAAATCAGAAACCATTCGATCACTACGCTCGAGCGCGACACAAATTAGTTACCTCATTTCTCGCATCGCGAATAGGCCTCATGGCCTCAAAGATGTGATCCTCGTACGGCTTGTGCAGGCATTTATTATCAGCCGAATTACTGATGTCCCGCCGTTTCTGGCTCTCAAAAAAGCTGAACAAGATAGACATAACACATAACTGCATTATTGGAACAGACGGTTGGAATCATCACAACATCTACTGAACATTTCGAAGTAATGGATATCCATAATAGCCTCAAAGAGCTTCTTGAGGCTCAGAGAATAGCACAACTTCAACGGCGCTCCAGAAGCGCAACGGGGCGCACTATCCTTCAACAGCTCCACATTACTTACACCTCCCAGCATGGGGAGAAGATGATGCTTACTGACTCACAGCGGGAGCATATCTGTACATCTCCCATTCCTCGAAATATGCACCCGGTATACAACGTTGATCGTCGCCTAGGCAGGGCGGCGCTCTCCACCGCCGCCTCCGAGAGGAGAAACAAGTGTTTTACGTCGACGCCGCGGAATACCGAGACAGAGCGGCCATGAGAATGCATAGTGGCAGTGGATCAGCAGGGTAATTCAGCTGCCTCTTGTTCAATTTGTACAATTCACCCAGAGACGGGGAGGAAGCCGCCATTGCACTTGCCATATCCTCCACAGCCACAAAAATAATTGTGACTGACTCGAGAACAGCGATTAGAAACTCTGAGAAGGGTAGAATTTCACCCCAAGCGCAGCGCCTTCTTCAACCCTTTGCTGGGTCAAAACTCCGCAAGGTTTTCCTTATATGGACGCCAGCACATTCGTCCTTGCCAGGTAGTGAACATGCTCACGAAGCAGCCCGAGGTTTCAGCTACCGAAACCACCTCATCTTGATGAGCAATCGCTAAATACGGGGGCAGGGACAGGCTTGTGACGTATAGAGATATCACCTCTCCCTATCGCTTAGGCCGCCTGAAATACTCTGCGGCGCATCCCTCCCTCAGTCAGTGTCAATCTGTGGCTTGGCGACTCTTGCAGTCCAACACCTTTCCTAACCCCGTACCCGTTAGCCGCCTGTTCCCAGACCTTTACCAAGAGCCATGAAAATGGTGCTCCGAACGAGCCAACCTACAGCACATCATATGGGCCTGTCCCCAGAAACCACAACACACATCACAGACAATAGGGATAAGTACTCTAGATCAATGGGAGGCCGTGTTGCTCAGCTGCGACCAAGAGACTCAACGCAGCCTTGTCCAACTGGCCGAAGATGCCGCTAGAGCTCACTGGCTCCTGGCCGTCATCTGACGGGGAAGGACCGTCGAACACTCCCTTTCGTCCCCTTTCCTCCCCCAGTTTGGGCAACATAAAGTTTTCTCACCATCATGCAGAAAGAAAATGGAGAGGAGGTACTGGCGAAAGTGTGAGGAGGAGGGCGGCACGCGCTGCTATGGCGTCATATCTAATGATGATGATGATGATGATGATTGCTGTTGGTTTCCCCTTTGAAGCGGGGTGATGACATGTCATCTTACCAAAAAGGACTAATATAACCATGTTTTACACTCTTGGTTTAATACTAGCGCTGCTTAGGGCAGGCACTAAAGCTTATTAGGCCCGAAATACTTTCTTTTCCCTGTTACAGGTTGTAACTGTCCTAGGCAATATTCCCCTCTGCTTTTCGTCCACCAGCATTCTAATCTTCTTTTCGTCCCCTCGACAGCCTTGAAGTTAACTTCCTCTCTGATACCCTTAAATCCTAGGGCTTCTGGAAGCCCAATATTCCCTTCATGTAGATTTGGATGGATACCCTCACATTCTAACATTCATGTGCCGCATAGTTTGTTTCTTTTCCGCAGACCACACATACCCCATCATTTTGTGAGTACTTCCCCACAAAATTCTTAGTTCGCAGGCAACCTGCTCTAGCCTCAAAAAGCAAAGCACTGCCCTGGGAATTATCGTAGAAATTTTCCTTTCTGATGTTCAATTTCTCAGCCCTGTACATCTCTAACGACGTTTTAGCTTCCATTTTTCCCTCCATGTATTCGTTTCAATTTGCCTTGCCTCTTTTTTGGTTACCTTGGCTGTTATCCCCTTCGTTTCCCTCACACTTTTGTCATGCGTCGCGGCCAAGGAGCGCCCTCCCCCTCATAAGTTCGGCAGACGCTCCTCCCCCGTTCGTAGCTCATCTGAACCACGTGACATTTGCGCGGTAGGTTCAAACACAAGTTTGCAACGGCATGCTCTCCGGTGGCAGCGACGCGCTTGCGACATAACGTCACAGCAGCGCGCGCCCCCGTGCGTTCGCTGATCACGCGATCCCTTCCTGAGACGCAGCACATATGCACCGTTACAGAGAAGACGGCAGCTAGCGCTGCGCCCAAATTTCGCGGTAGGAGGCAGCGTAATCGTTTTTACCAAACCGTTGAGTTTTTCGCTCTTTTTGTCGTAACCTTGGAACTGACCGGGTACTGAACGAATTACAGAGAGGGGAGAAGACCAGGCGACGAATGGGTGGGAGCGGGGAGGAGACCGCGACTAGAAATTGAAATCCTTGCTCTCAAATTTTCCCTAAAATTTTCCGGAAATGTTTTGATAGTTTTTCTACTCCTCTTCTTCTCCACGATTACAGCCTGGGACTACGATGTCGTCCGCCTGTTCAGCAAACTGCTCACGGTCTCGAGCATTGGAGCCATGAAAGCAGCTGGCGAGGGCTTGTACCCCATGACGCCGTTCGCCACAGTGACTCGGAGGGGTGCAACGTGTTATGTGAGTTCATAATTCCCGCACTTTTACGTCACGCCGTGTGTTTCACTAGCGGGTGCACCTCCCTCACGAAAGAGTTGACGCTAATCTTCCAGTGGAAGAGGCAGTTCATCGTTGAGTTTCATATCAAAATTTTCTTGGGGCACTTGCTCCTTACGTGCGATGAAGGCAGAATCCTGACATTGAAAGACCTTTAAGCGTGACTCACCTGCTAACATTCCCATGGTACTTCTACTTCACCCACGGGATTAAAGATCCTGTACCTGCACGGAAATGTGTACAGATACATGAGAATGCCCCAAACGGCCTAGCTTGCTTATTTTGGGAATTTGTCACTTCTGTACTGAAATAAAGGAATGAAACTCTCGCTTGCTTGACAGTTAGCGCCGTCTACTGAAAACTAGATGAAATGAACAGGTAAAACGCCGGAAGCATCGTGCTTTTGTATCCAAACGTAAAATATGCACATTTGGCCTAGTCCCTTGCCTCCTAAAAATGAAGCGCTTCGTTTTGCGTGAGAACGTGCTGCTATTCACGGTAACTCGAAGCCGAGAGGCGGTGACCGACTGTGTTAAATTCACTTCGAAACGAAGTCCCTTAAATGCGCCTCATGTTTTTTTGTGTACCGCATTAAGGATATTGTTTGTGTACCCTGGGTAAACAAACTGCTCTCACGAGCTTCAGTGTACGCCTCATACCCTTTGTAATATACAAGGAAAGGCTCGAAGCGGCAGCGAATGAATTGAAACCAGACATTTAAAAGTGTGGGCCGCATAGAAACTAAGCGTGATACTTAATTTGGCATTGTACATGTGCAATCAGTGGTGATGTTGTATCAACCGGAACACTTGCATGTGAAAAACATACGAACACTGCAATATACTCATTACTTTCTGCAGTCCCAAAAAACAAGTAAACTCGCTACACTCTTTCGACAACGATTGTTTGGGTGTGAGAGTTGCGTAGCTAACATTGATTAATTCAGGCACTGGTGCCAGAAGAAGCAGGAGTCAACTAAGCACGCTAGAATACAGGTGTCCCGCACTTTCCAGCGTTAAATGCAGGCAATATAAGCCATGTTCAGGCTTTGTTTCTTTGCATTGCGTGAAACATGACGTAATTTTAAGGATCAACGGGCGACCGTAGAGATAACCGAACAAACGTTTATTTAAATGAAAGCAGGAGTGGTGTCATTATCCCGAACCTAGGTTACTTACCACGGCGGCGGCTCCCCCCCCCCCCCCTCCCCAAAAGAGATGCAAACGCTAAATCGCTTCTTGAATCCTTTCATTTCATTTCATTTATTTCATCCTTACACATCCAAGGGCACTACACAAGGAAGGGCATATGGCAATGTGCAGTGCAATGTTCAATATAACATACAAAAAAGCAAAAGAAAGAAAGAAAACGTACAGAAACCAGAATCGAATCCACGTAGACAGTGAAAAAACGGGAATGTCGTCCCAAAAATAAAAAAAAAGATTCTACAAGAATTACAAATTTAAGGCACGCACAAATCTAAAATTCTTGACAGGAAAACATGAGGTAGTCAAATTATCAAAAACAAGAAGATTGCTCAGACAAGTGGTCGGCGAGCTTAAGCGGAACATTTCGCGGTCAGTAACTTGCCAATCATGTCAATAACATGCGCGTAAGGTAAAATTAAGCTTCCGTTTTTCGAATATCCTCATCGGCAAAGCCAACTTAGCAATCGTTCTCTATTATGTAAACAAAAAAATTCTCCCGCACCTCCCCGAAGGAAATCGTGGAGAAATGCGAATGCATTGGGTATACCGATGAGTGTGTTGCGAGTAATGGCGTAATTAATGACGAGAGTGTGAACGTAATCATTTATTCATCAGCCCCTGTTTGTGTTATCGTTGTACCTGACGGCCACAATCACTGCCTTGTGATCGCTAAAGTGCACGGTCAAAGGGTCTTTGAGAAGCATACGCGCGTCACAGTTTCGCGTAAAGACCAGATCAATGCAACTCCCGTGAATGGTAGTGGGGCACGTGTCGAAGCCGGCAGAGAGACAATGCATAGAGTGCCTGGTCTGCATGTACTCGACCAGCCACTCGCCACTCTTCTTGCGCACGTCAACGTTGAAGTCGCCAACCAAGACTATGGGGTCAGAGGGTTTGCAGCGCACGCGCACACTTTCCATAGCCGCGTCCAGCTGCGCGGCAACGGCGTCTCGAGCGAGGTTGGGCGCGAGGTACACGGTCACCACAAAGACTCCGTCTCCGGTGTAGGCAAGGGTGTACAAGTCCTTGTACGGAGACGTGTCTCCAACGGGAGACGTGGCAACGGCGTGCGATATCAAGTTCCCATACACGTTAGACACGAGACTAACACCGCAGTATTCGCCGTCCTTGCCGCTTCGAGCAAAGTAGTATTCGTTGACGGCGTCATCAGCCACAGCAGTAGCACTCGGGCAGACACTGCGATCGAGGACGAGGAGTGACGCCTGTCGTTGTTGTCGCAGTTCTTCGCTGAAGGGCAAGTAGCGCTTGACGAACACGTCCACACCACCGGCTCGGCGGAGAGATAACACCTGCGGGCGCACGCCGACGGAGGACGACAACCCCCGACTAAGAAATGCATTCGGATTTACGACGACGACGACGACGACGACGACGAAGGCAGAACTACGAGGTGCGCGCTCACGTGCGCTCGCGCTGGAGGAATGCAGGCGCACGCCGGCCAACGGAGCAAGACAACCCCCGGCTAATAAATGCATTCGTATTTAAAAAAAACACGGAATCGCTTCAGCGTCCCTGCCAGCTAAGTGCCCTTACGGCCCACAGCACCGCCCACGGCCGCCGACTGGTTTTCCCGTCTTCACCTACCTGCGTGGGAGACTTCCACTCCAGAAGTTTTACACAACCTCCTTGATACGTATCGCCAGGTCAGAGTCCTCCAGTGCTTTTACTGCAAAGCAATATATGTCTAACCCCCCCAGTTTTCATTCCGGTGTCATCGATTTACTCGGCACCGCTCCGGGGCTCGTCCTCACCACCGCTGACGCGTCTTTCACAACTATTTTCTCCCTCGCCTCCTCCGATGCCCCTTTGGCAAGTTGCGCAGTCGGCACTTACGGCGGTAGTGCGGTTATCAGATGATTGCGAAACATAAACAGAAGCACGAATGGGCGTCAAAAATGCGCTGACGATCACTTTTCTCCCTAATATGAAATTTTTGCGCAGTGCGAGCTGTAGTATTCTTGGTAACGGCGCATTTCTGGTGCGTCTGAGGAAGTGTTCGCGTGATCACCGAACGCACGGCGACGTGCGGTACTCTACTGCTACCACGAAGCGCGCCACCGCCGGCCAGCATGTTGCCAATCGTGTTTGAACCTCCCGCGCAAATGCCACGTGTTCGGATTAGCCCAGCACAAAAGAGCAGCGACCATGTTGGTGGAAACCGTGTTTGAACCTCCCGCGCAAATGTCACGTGGTTTGGATTAGCGGAGAATGGAACAGCGTCTGGGGAAAGTGTCAGAGGGAGGGTGCTCCTTGGTGGGGACGCATGAGAGATGTGTGAGGGAAAGACAGTGAGAGAGATGACGCCGTTGCCGCACGTGTGGTACTCCACCTCACCCTTCGCTAGACGCTCCTCTCCGTTTTCTTTCTTTCGTCGCTGCTGCGCTCGCTCACTCGGTTACGCGGACATAAACAGACACCGCTCCCGCGAAGCCCAGGTAACGGCTGCCAAAGGGCTGCCCCCTAAAACGACAGAAACTTGCCGTCGCCGTTTCCGCTCAAATTCCATTTCGCCAAGGAGCTCAGAAACTTGCCCAGGAAGAACGGTGGCGTGAGCCCAATTTCTTTTTCAGGTTGGAAGGCCTTCCGAGCGACATTCTCGCCGGTGTCTTTCACGCCTAAGTATGCGCCATCACGGCGTCTTTTCCTTGATGTTATGTGTGCATGAGGCGCAATGGAAATGGAAGCCAAGTATCTGCCGGACACGCCAGCGGAAAACCACCCGCCGTACAGTGGGCTACCCAACACGTGGCTCGACCGAGATATTACCATGTCAGAGCTACGGGTATACCGTTGTACGAGTTCAATATCCGCTCGGCAGCCGGCCATGACCTCGTTACCAACAAGATGCTACGCAACCTCGATGATGCATCGATCGACGCCCTAACCCGTTACTTTAACGAATGCTGGCGTTCGGGCAAACTCCCCAGATAGTGAAAAACGGAAAGAATGATCCTGATCCCGAAAGCGGGCAAACCACCTGACACTAGCAACCTTCGTCCCATCTCGCTGACGTCCTGCGTGGGCAAAGTGCTGGAGCACGTATTAGCCACCCGATGGCAGGCATACTTGGAGAAGGAAGGCCTCTATCCAGACACGATGATCGGCTTTAGGCACAGACTCAGCACGCAAGACGCCATGTTGCAACTGAAACGAGAAATCATCGACAACAAGACACAAAACAGCAAAGTAATTCTGGGGCTCGATTTACAAGACGCATTCGACAAAATCAAACACTCAGCCATATTACCCCAAGTATCAAGACGCAACATGGGGGTAACGAGCTAGAATTACATCGAAGACTTCTTAACCAACCGCACGGTGAAACTGCACGCCGGCGACCTCAAGCTCCCTGAACGCAAGCTCGGCAGCATGGGTACACCGCAGGGTTCGGTCATCTCGCGGTTGCTCTTCAACCTTGTCATGATCGGGGTAGTGAGGACAGTGGCGGCGTCCGGCACATGATCTACGCCGATGACATTACCCTGTCACTGGCCAGCGCCACCGACGCCAGCATCGAGCAACAGCTGCAAGCGGTGGTTACCACAATCGAGCAGCACCTTAAAGGCACCGGCCTAGTGTGCTCGCCCGCCAAATCTGAGCTGTTCGTCTTCACACCGCTGCGACCGGGGCGGAAACGCGCTTCTCCTAGAGAGTGCGATCACATCAAGATCGTGACTGCATCCGTGCAACACATTCCCGAAGTTTCCAAAATCAGGGTCCTGGGCCTGTTGCTGAACAAGAGTGGCCGCAACGACGAGACCATCAACAAGCTTACCACCAAGGCAATGGACGCCATCCGGCTCATACACTGAGTCTCGACGCGACGGGCGGGCATGCGTGAAGACAGCCTCGTGCGCCTCCCAGTCCTTCGTAATCAGTCACATCGAATCCGTAGCGGCCTACCTCAACTGCCACGTCACCGCCAGGACCAAGATCAACACGATGATCAGACAGGCTTACAAGACGGCTCTGGGCTTGACGGAGACCATGAGTACGGCTCGGCGTCCATAACACCCTAGAAGAAATAGCCGAGGCGCAGCTCGACGCGCAAATGGAGCTCCTCTCTGCCACCAAGACGGGCCGCAGTATCCTGGCGTCCCTAAGTTACAACCCGCGAGCTCCCAGCCGGCAACCATGCGAGATCAGCTAGGAGGCGCGGGCCCACATCCGCGTGGACCCCATCCCGAAGAACGTGCACCCCCAGTACAACCAAGAACGGCGGCAGGCGCGGGCCAAGGCCCTCACCGAGCAACACGCCCAAGACCCGCACGCCCGGTACGTAGACACATCGGAATACCAACGAGAATGCTTTGCGGCAGTGGTCGTTGCGGCGGCTACGGGCACCAAGACAACGGCTGCGAGCGTGCGGTGCACAGACGCCACAGACGCCGAGGAGGTTGCCATCGCTCTGGCGATCTCCGAAACCGAGTGTCGCACCGTGCTCAGCGACTCGAGGAACGCCGTGCGCAACTTTGCCAAAGGGCGAGTGTGCGTGCCGGTGGCCGTCATCATGGGCAAACTCAAGCTCCAAGACCGCGGCAGCAGCATCCGTGTCAAGTGGTTTCCGGCTCACGGGGGCGAGTGTGCATCCTCACCGAACCACAACGAGACGGCCTATTCGGTGGCACGAGCGCTTACCCTCCGCTCCCCCGAGAGTGACCGTTCCATGTGGTGGTTTGAAACCAAGGACCGAATGACCAGTTATAGCGAAGTTACCAAGTGTTATCGCCTAGCTCGACGGACAATGCCGCCTCCCCAGCCGGCACTCAGTCGGGACGCCGTCATCTTAAGGCAGATACAGACCGGGCCACTCCCCGCCCCGCAGTGCTACACGTGCTTCACTCACAAATTTATGCGAGTGGTATGTGCAGTGTTTGTGCAGTGGGTTTGGCGGATCAATGGCACATCATGTGGGACTGCGCCAGGTTCCCGATCGAAGCTACCTCCAGGACATACCCGCCCGAACTTCAAAGTGCAGTGCAGTCTAAAGACAAGGACACTCAACTATGGGCCTTCCAGCAGGCCCGGGGTGCGCTCGAAAAGCACAAGCCTCACGTCCCGCCACAAACGAGCCGAACTGGGGTATTGCAGAGCAGGGCACAACCCCGGGTCGACGCTTGGCCAACGCCATGACGCCTTAAACCGTCGGTTGCCGGCAAAGTTATTCGTACCTGCCTACCTATGCGCCATCACCGGTTGACGGTTTATGCGTGCGCGGTTTGCAGGCGGAAAAAAGGGGTGCGTGCAAACACAGCTAGGCTGCACGCCGCTGCCGATGAAATGCCGGTTGTGCTGGTTGGAGATTTAGATGTCGAAATTACATGGCTCAGTGCGCGTAGTCGGCTGTCCTCCTTAATCGAGTGGTTCGGATGTGGGTTGATGTGTTACGCAGACGTCTTACACAGGCAGTAAGATGCCTACGAGGGGGAAGGAAACCTGGCCCCCACATGTTTGTACGCGAGACTGGAGCTGAAAGGCTTCGAGGTTTTAAGTCGTTGTGGCACGGATGGACGCCGTTCGTTTGGAGGAAGAGGAGCAAGAATTGAATCGCTGGCCCGAACACAAGCGCGAACGGGGGCAAAAACAAAGGAAAGCTGCTGGCGCCGACGTTACGGCCTTAAGTTCAGCTCGTCGAATAGCTGCAAATTCCTCCCGGATGAACAGCAACTTACCCGCTTGCAACGCCAGCGTGAGCCAATATCACTTCTTCAGAGGGCTTTCAGGAGATGTTTTCGACCGCGTCTGTCACGTCTAAGAGCCCGCACATGAACGGTTTCCGGGTTACGCGTGCGCAGGTTTGCAGTGGAGAATAGTGAAAGGGAGGGTGGGTGGGCGTGCACGCGCAGCTGTAGGTTTCATGTCCTACTGATGGATGGCATGTCCGTTGTGCTGGTGCTAGGTTTAAACACGGACTTAAACGGCCAATCGGGACCCGTCCGGAGTCCTTAGTGGTAGAGCGGATTGGGTTTGTGTGTTACACAAACAGTAAGATGCTTACGACACGGGGGGGGGGGGAGCCAACACAGGCAGCTCCATGTTTGTCTGCAAGAACAGCTTGGATCCTTCAGACGTTCATTCAGCTAATAGAAAGTGTGCTCGATCGGAAGTGGCTAGGAAGTGTGCTCCATCGCAAATTACAACAAACGTGCTTTGTTTCGTGCACTCCGTGGACTGCGTCCAGCTTTGCAGGCCATCCTGCTTCACAGAGTGGAAGGGCATTAATTTTTTTAATTTATTTTATTGCCGGCAGAAGACCGAAGATGACGCGCAGGCGAGACAGGCCGCAAGCGACGGTTGACCCTGCAGTCGCAATTATTTTACTACTCTTGCTTCGTATGTATAGTTGCATAGTTGAAACACCTGAATAGTTGAAGACACTTTGGCATAAAAAATTTAAGTAAGCACTCAAATACCACTTTTCGCCCAGGTCTTCCAGTGGTGAAGCACGTTGTATAGTTTATTTTGTCCCCAACAGATGGCGCCACTGCAAAACGAGATCCAAAACAGTGGACCAACCGCAGGGCCAATTTTTAAAGCATGGGGCCTATGGGGCGTTTCGCGACTCCTATATCAGGTAACTCTGATGGCGCCTTCATCCTCGAGAAGAGCTAAATGTGTTTTTGTTGGCGGACCCGAAAAATACACTGAACCATGCAATATACAGCTTGGCTTGCGGTATTCGTGACCGCCGCGGGAAACCACGGGGTAGTAACCTGTTGCTGTGTCGCTCCGAACTCCAGTTTCAATCGATCGTGGAAAGAGAACTGATGTGTCGTGGAGGGGGCGTGCGCTCCGCGCGATGTGTCTGGGAAACGTTTTGAGGAAACCGCAGTCAGCGAAGAAGTTGCTGCCCGTGCTGCCCTCTGTACCGGAGTCCGGAATTTAGTTCGGGCGCATGTGAACAATCACCACGAGGTGGCGTTCGTTCTTGACTTGCTGGAAGCATTCTTTTCTTTGCTATATAGTGCCTAGAATATATATTCTAGGCGCTATACCTTTGCTACGGAGTCACTACCGGGCAGGAGAGGCCGTCCTTGCGTCTCCAGTCCAGCTGTGGGGGGTGCACATGTACAATTGCTTATGGGTAAACATTCTAAAAAATTAATAGTAGTGGTATCAATAATCACTCGTCCACGTTCTCGATTAGACTCTTCTGGGGTCAATACTCCCGGCAGTGCCAAACTGGCGCCAATTTTGAAACAGAAATATAGGTTTTGTCTATCAACCGATCATCTGGCTCCTTTCGTTACAGCTTTCACTCTCGTTGCCGGAAAGTTTTCTAGGTTCTTCAGTCATTTAGGGCTTCGAACTGCTGCCCATAGAACTGACGTGTGGGATTAAGACGTGGCCAGCCGCAAGCAGCTTTCAAAGCGGCGGCCTTGCAGGTCACACTGAGCTAACCGAGATGTGCGCTAAGGCTGCGATGAGCTCCCCAAATCAGAACCTTCAGGCCTCAATAGGCACATGCAAAGCGCCTGTGAGGCAAAGCGGATGGTGCGCGCTGTTTTAGACGAATTATCTGCACCAAGCCCATGAATTCGCAGCGCTTAGTGGGGCCGTGAAGACGAAATACAAGCTGACTGCGTTAGAAAGGCTGCAGTGATATCTAATGCAATCATAACAAAGGTACTAATTTTATCCCAAACTTGGGAGTAAACACTGGGCAAGTTAAATAAAACATAGTAAATAAAAAACGATAAATAAAAAAGGTAAATAAATAAAAGTTCGATAAACCTGTGGCGACTCCCTAGCCACTTTCCAGAAACTTTTCTATGACGTCACAAAATCTAGTTTGTGCAACTGGCCACCTAAGCCAGCTCCAAAAAACAACAGGATTGGGCGATTGTAGTGGGGTGTCTAGTTTGATGTGTTTGTATCACTTGAAGGCTAATGTGTAGGTAACACACTTATTGCTGTGTTTTAGTGCTAGTCCATATGACATCACTCTTCCCATAACACGTCCTTGTGGCGCGAAATTCGAAAAGTGTTTCAACCCTGCTTCGCGATTTTACATTTAAAAAACGTCTTTCGTGGCTGTAATGGAGCTGAGCGAGGTACTGAAGCCTTTCTCTTTCAAATTAAACACAGTTAGCCTTCATGGCTCGTTTAATGGAGATTTGCAGTAAAAGGAAACACGGTAAAGCGCACCGACCACAAAAGGCTCTTCCCTCCGCGCCTGGAAAAGCTGCTGAGCGTTGCTTATGTGTTCAGGGATTCACTAAGAGCGGATCGTACTGAACTAGTCGCGATCTAGAGGGCGACACAGTGTGACGGATCGGCCTCGTCTGCGCCATTACAGTCGACATTGCGTTTCATCCCCCTTATAAATACAGGCATATAAATACGCCTCAGTTGACTGACGTATGGTTTCAGCTAGCTGGCCTTGAGTTTGAGGTGACTTGGCGTTACGTTTCCCTGGATGTCCTTTTAAAGGGTCTCTGTAACACTTTCTTCTACCTTTTTTTTGAAATCTTAAATGCTTGCAGAACGTAGTCACCCAACAGACCCCATATTTAGATTCATCATCATCGTCATCATCATCACCACCAGCCCATCTACGCCCTCTGCAGGGCAAAGGCCTCTCCCATTATTCTACAATTACCCCGGTCCTGTGCCAACTGTGACCAATTTATCCCCGCAAACTTCTTGATCTCATCTGCCCATCTAACGTTCTGCCGCCCCCTGAATCCTCTACGAATCCACTCTGTTACCCTTAATGACCAACGGTTATCTTGCCTTCGCATTACATGCCCTGCCCACGTCCATTTCTTCTTCTTAATTTCTACTAATATGTCCTGAACACGCGTTTGTTCCCTGACCCACTCCGCTCTCTTCTTGTCCCTTAATGTTACACCTATCATTTTCCGCTCCATTACCCGCTGAGTCGTCCTCAATTTAAGCTGAACCCTCTTAGTGAGCCTCCAGGTTTCTGCCCCGCAGGTGAGTACCGGTAAGATGCAGCTGTCATACACTTTCTTTTTCAGGGACAATGGTAGGCTGCCATTCATTATGAGAATATCTGCCGTATGCAATCCACCCCACCCATTCTGATCCTTCTAATTATCTCTGCCTCATGGTTGGGATCCGGGGTCATAACTTGGCCTAAGTAGATATATTCGCTTACCACTCCCACTGCCTCGCCCCCTATCCCAAACTGCTGTGCTGTCCCGAGGTTATTGATCATTACTTTGGTTTTCTGCATAATTATTTTCAGGCCCACGGTTCTACTCTGTTCGTCCAGTGCGGAAAGCATGCTTTGCAATTCGCCCCCCGAGTTACTTAGCAAGGCAATGTCATCAGCAAATCTGAGGTTACTGAGGTATTCTCCATTAACCCTTACTCCCACCTGTTCCCAATCTAACGTTCTGAATACTTCTTCTAAACATGCTGTGAATAACATTGGAGAGATTGTGTCTCCTCGTCTGACGCCCTTCCTTATAGGTATTTTACTATTCTCTTTATGGGACATGTGACATGTGACATGTGACATGTGACATGTTTTATTTCTCTCAAGCAAAGTACACAAACAAAGTACACAAAGTACACAATGAGAGAGGACGGAAGGGAAGAAGCTGCCATATGCAGCTTGAAGACCCCTTACGCCCCACTTATCAGTTATGAGATTAGAGCACAAACGCAACGCGACAGTTTGAAAAATGTACACAACTACAGAAATTCAAATCGTTAAAAACATTGTTATACAATTTTAAATATATACAATTACACAATTCCACACAAGTACCATTACACAATTCTAATGTAAAGGCAAAAAAAATACAGTGAAAATATTACATCGTGACATTTCATTGTAAAATTGCTACTTAGATGAGCCTATTCGGTCGAAGGCTCAAGAAGATGCATCAATTCTATATAAGTTGTTGTAGAAAACATTCGAATATTAACGTTATTACCATCGAGAATATTTAGGTATTTGGGTAGATTCCAAGATAATGACTGTGTGCGGTATTTGGTGCGGCTTAGGGGTAGGATCCATGGATTAGAGTGCCGTATATTATAAGTAGGTTCATGACGCACTAGCTTAAAGATTGTTATCATGAAGGCATTGTTCATTGTTACAGCAGTTTTGTAAATGCAAAGTAGCCTATATGTATACAGGGTAGTTACTCTAAGAATATTATACTGCCTGAAGTATTCTTCTGTGTGAGCATTCCACGGTATATTAGCTATCAGCCTTATTGCTCTTTTTTGCGCAACATGAAGGCGTTGTTTATTAGACTTTGTCGTCGTTCCCCAAACCGTGTGGCAATAAGTGACCACAGGTACAATATATGCATTGTAAATGAGCATTTTAACTTGTGTGGGAAGTGTTAACCTATGTTTACATAACAAGCCATTTAATTTGTTCATTTTTGCTCAAACACTGTCAACCTGTATATCCCAATTCAGCGTCTCCGAGAATACGACACCGAGAGATTTTATACTGGACACGATGTCAATCTTGTCATTTCCCAAAAGCAATTCGATGTCACCACTTACTACTCTATTTTTTGCTCTATATATCACAGCTTTCGTTTTATACGTATTAACCTTGAGACGATTTCTATTGCACCAGCAACGCAAATATTCCAAAAATCGGTTGCCACAGAGTGACAACTCAGCTAGTGTGTTTCCTGTGGCAAGCATTGTAATATCATCAGCGTAAGCTACGAGATGAACTGGAAAAGGGATATCAAAAATATCATTTAGATATACTAGAAACAACAAGGGTCCCAAGATGCTGCCCTGCGGTACACCAGACGTGATGGACTCATCGTCTGACAAGGTTTCATTAAAACACACCATTTGTCTACGGTACATTAGGTATGACTGTATTAAAGCAAGGCCAATTCCCCGAATGCCATAGTGACTGAGCTTTTGAAATAAGACGGAGTGATCAATCAGGTCAAATGCCTTGGATAAGTCTACGTATATGCCGATAGCAAGGGGCTTTTCTTCAAATGCATCAATTATAATTTCTTTTTGTTTCGTTAATGCCATTTCAGTGGATCTCTGTTTTCTAAATCCGAACTGGCAATTGGAAAGCACAAAGTGCTTACTTAAAAAGTTGATAACCTGCTATGAATAATTTTCTCTAGTGCCTTAGATAATACTGGAAGAATAGATACCGGTCTGTAGTTAGAAAAGTCAGAAACAGAACCACCTTTGTGTATGGCAACAACCTTTGCAATTTGCATTTGTTTTGGGAAGACGCCAGTACTGAGACATAGGTTATAGATATGGACCAGTGTCGGGGCCAAAAGGTCAATTACAAATTTAAACGGGTGAATTTGAAAACCGTCTTTATCCCTGGATTTACTTGTTCGTAGGTTTGAAAACATTGATACTACTTCAGATTCTGTTGTTGGAAACATAAAAAGCGTTTCCTGTACGCCTGGTGTCCCACAGGGATAACTAACAGGGACATCTAATGGTGCACACAACGCTTTTGTTATGTTGACAAAAAACCGATTAAACTGGTTGGAAAGTTCCTTCCCGCACAGAACTTCCCCTTCTTTTTCAATCGAAGCCATTTGGCTGTGCGACCCGAAGTTGAGCAAGCGTTTTAGTTGGTCCCATTGGTCTCGCGCACTGTTACTTGAAGAGCGATCGAAAAGATTGCTGAAGTACTCCAGTTTTGCTCTCTTCAGTTCTCGGTTTAACTGATTTCGGTATTTTTTATATATATCTAGTTTTTGAGGATCCCGTGATCTTATGAAATGCGCGTATAACTTGTTCTTACATTTAATTTTCCGGATTGATTCTGCCGTTATCCAGGGTTTCCTATTTTTGCATTTCCTGGCATGCCTGAGAGGAAAGGAAGCGTCATAAATGGCCTTAATTTTGGACAGAAAAGCGTCGTAGGCTCTGTCAGCGTCATTTAGTGATAAGACGTAGCTCCAGTCATTTGCGGAAATCATGTTCCGAAAGTTGCTTAATGTGTTAATATCGATACGACGATATTTCAAATTATTCGGCCTACAAGCGGTATCTGGTCCAGCATTGTTAACGAAAGCAAAGATTGGAAGGTGATCGCTGATGTCACCGGTAATGACATCAGGATGATGGCAGCTGTGGACGCATAAGGATGATGGCAGCTGTGGACGCATTGTTGATATCCTCTGGTATTCTTACATAATGCTCATCTACACCCTGGTTCCGTAATGCCTTAATGACTGCTGAGTTTTCGACTGAGTAAAATGCTCTCTCATAATCTATGAAGGCTATATATAGGGGTTCAGTATACTCAGCGCACTTCTCTATCACCTGATTGATCGTGTGAATATGGTCCATTGTTCGCAATTACATGGTCGCAAAGTACCCCAGCCAAAATTCACTGCTCTCTGCTCATTAGATAACTTGGAAACTTGCTCAAAAGATTTTTCTCTCTGCCCTCGCCTTGAAGTTCTTTGACTGCCCGAATTACCTCACTGAGGCCATGTAGCGGCTGTAGGCCGGTTTTCCTTCAGTTGCAGCAACGAAGGCTTTTCGATAGCAGCTTTAAAAATACAGCCACAAGAGAAAGGCAGAAAC
This sequence comes from Haemaphysalis longicornis, assembly GCF_048455015.1. Lineage (NCBI taxonomy): Eukaryota > Metazoa > Arthropoda > Arachnida > Ixodida > Ixodidae > Haemaphysalis > Haemaphysalis longicornis. The sequence continues at coordinate 71,905,674 of NW_027526385.1, read as the reverse complement.
GGAAGGCGTATCTGGTGCGACGAGCGAATGGTGCAATGCCGCTCCGTTCTGGCGATAACTGTAGCTTTCTCAGTGCTTCCAGACGCGAAGTAAAGAGCGGAAGCGTTTATCGAAGGTGTTGCAGAGTCCCTTTAATTTGCGTTGTGCCTACCAAGAGTATCACGGATCTCTGTGAAGCGAATACTCCCAATGTCGTCTAGTGTGCCTAAACAAAGGCAGCATGATATAGCGAAGCTGTTAAACGTTCTTGTGCTGCCCAGGTCTAAGTACCCGTTAACGATTGTACTTTACCCGGAAATGTCAAATTTCCTCTGCATCGCAAGAAAAACCTCCGTGGTCGGAATAGAGAATGCCATATATACGGTAGAAATCAAACTAAGTTGCAACTACGTGATCATTTTTAGAGCGAAATCTCTACTACGCCTTGTTTCGCAAGGTCATTCATCGCATCGGTAACCCTTGAGCCGCCAGAGCGCAAGTTCGGCAAGTATGACGTCACGCCACGTGATTCGCTATAAAGAGGCGCCGCAGCTGCCCTCGCTCAGAGCCTCGCCTCTGCGGTACCACGTGGCTAGGCGAGGGTGTAACGGCCACTTCGTCGGCGCTTGGTCACTCAGTCTCATGATAGATGCCGCTCCGCCGCCGGAGCGCACGCGTGGCAGCTGTGTCCTAACTTTCATAAAACACATGTGCATAAATTTTGCAAAACCAAGCCAAACAGACTTTTTGCTCGTAACAACCACTTTTTAAACTGTTAAACGGGGCCTATTTGCATGATATTAATACGGTTATTATTCTATGCTAATTAATACTTTCACGCTTCGGTGCAGGTGGACCCGCCCGAATTTTTCGCACCGATCAGACTGTACGAGAAGGAGTCCTTCGAGCAGGAGTACCTGGCCGCGTACCATGAGTACTTGACGACCAACGACATCGACGACGACGACGTGCTGAAGAACATGCTCGCCAACTTCTACGCCACCCAGAAACGCATCGCCGAGGCATGTGACGACGCTCCGTAACGTGCCATGATGTAACAGAAAGTACTATTAGAAAACACCAGAATCACGCCCGCAGTTTCGAATTACGTTCAATGCGGTTAATTCTGCAGTAAAAAGTAATAACCCCTCAACCTTGCCTATGTGTGATAGCGACAGCTGTTAATGGGAACTGAACCTGTTATATTAGGTGTGCCATGCAGATAATATACATGTCTGTTTTATTCGAAAGATTTATTGTTTTAAAGTGTCCTCAGCGCTTGTCTGTGACCAAACAATGCTTATTGAGTGGGATATTATTCAATTTGAGTTAAAATTTTGATTCTCCGTTAAATCGTGTGTTTCGTGACGTCGTCTGCGATGACGTAACAACAACAGATGTTCAAGCAAATATTAGTGCGCCGTTAGGCTCTGCAGCGGACTGCGGCGCCTTGCTTACCGTCCGTTCTCCTAGATGGCGCAACCATACTGCGCCGTACCTCTGTCCGCCTTTGCTTTGTTTTTCACCGTATTTGCCCCTGGTTTGTTTTTGTTACCGTAAAAAGTAGTCGTGTCGTGAGACCTGTGGTGTGCTCGACAGACAGGGTCACGTAAAACAATGTCGCTTATGCCAATCGGCGAGTGTCGCGTGAGACAACAACAAAGCATCGCACTTCTGTGCAGCCATAACAAGCATTGTGCGCTCAGCACCAACAGCTGTACGCACTGGTACTGCCATATGTACGTGTACTCTCTTAACTACCATTGTTCACCCCAGAATCGTTATTGATACGAAATGAATACGCAGTACACTTAAGCGAGAATAGCTCGTTCTGTAAGCTTATAAGCCCTGCCTAACTTGCGTTTGCTATTGCCGTTAGCCAATCTCGCATGGCTGTGTATATGAAGTCATGTGTTCTAGTGCGGGAAATGAGCTAGTGGGTCGCATGGCTATTCCCTTTTTCATAATTAATAAGCTTGTTTGAGCGACGTTTGCGTTAAATGTGGTGTCAGCATGATTCCAACGAGGCGATCTTTCGAATGAACCAAACTAGCGTTTTGTGCGCGAGGCCCCTTTAGACCAAGTCTTGCTCGAAGCCACTTTGACTGAGTGACTTGTGCGTGTTCTCTCGTCAACGCAGGTATCGGAGGATCCCAGGAGGCGTGTGCATGATCCCTTCAAGCAGACCGATAATAACGCTTTTTTCAAGGTGAGAACGTGACTGTCCCCGTTGCGAATTTTCAGCTAGGCCTCCGCAAAAGTAATCGCTGCTCACTAAGGTGCAAGGGAGGTGAAGGTAGTTCTGGCATCCTTAGAGTAGTTCTTCCATCCTTGAGTCACCTTTTACTTGTAGATTGTATGCATGCGCCTAATTCAAGCATTCGTTCGTTCGTAGAACGTTTACTAAATGAAAAAGGGACTAATGGATACGGAAAGAAAGGCAGGAGTGTCCGGTGGATCCGAAAACCAAGGGTCGCGACCTTGGCTTGGTTGATCAGTAAGACATTGTCTTTAAGCCAGTTGCTACGCAACAAGTTCTGACGTCTTTGTAGTCGGGTAAAAAGGTCGTATCGAGAGACAGTACGAGCAGTTTGGGGATGGGAAGTGTTTGTGGCATATCCATACTTGGCGGGTAATGTCTGGCCAATTAAGTGGATGTATGCATATATTTTGTGCGAGAGATGTTGGGAAGGTAGGTATAATTGTAAAAGGTGCGCCGCCATATTCGGGCTTGGTGGTGAGGGAGTGTTTGACGGGTGGCTCTATAATGGTGGAGGATAAAAGTGATGGTCGGGGAAAGAGGAAGTGGCTGGGTGGGAGATGCCTGTGTGTCGTCGGGATGCTCTGCTGGCAAGGCCCGGTGGGTGAGCTCGCGGGCCACAGCGCGTGCCGACTCGTTCCCAGAGAGGAATATGTGGGAAGGGGTGCAAATCGTGCAGGCGATGGGGAGATCGATTCGCTGGCTTTGGATAGTCAGGGTAAGTGGTGATATTAGTCGGGCTGCAAAACGACGCTGGACGATTGTGAGTACGACGACACTGATTCGCAGGGTGAGCGCGTGGATGATATCCAGTGCGATGGCGGCCTCTTCGGCCACCATGGAGAGGTAGGGTGAACGGGGCAAGGAGCGAGGGGTGGCCCGGTTGAACCCAGAAGGAGGAGAAACAGCTTTATTTCGTCAACAATCACTAAATTGTTAGATTAATGATCAGCTGCTTCTTGACTCCGTGAGGTGGCCAGAAGACCTTGCGTCATGGCGATTTCCAAAGGCTAGCCCACGGCCTGAATTTAAGTCTCAGGATCGGAGCTTTAAGTTGGAGCCAAGGACATTCGTATAGGACGTGGGCTTGGTCGGAAGCCTCACACATTCTGCATTTTGGGGTGTACAGACCTGGGTACGTAAAGAGCCAATTTATAAGGGTTTAGGGAGGTATGGGATTGGAGTTGCCTTCATGTTGCTTGCTGAAATTTCGTTAGGGAATAATTGGGGGCACGGTAAACTAGCCTTTCATTTCATTAGTATGATGTAATCTCTTGATAAGTAACCATGCGCTCCTTAGACCCTCGCAGGGACAATTGGGCCGCCACCCGGTTGACGAGTTCCCGGGCAAAACTGTGGGCCGCTTCGTTCCCTAGATGGGCCGAATGCGCAGGAATCCAGATAGTCTGGATCTGGCGGGGTTCGAACTCTTTTCTTAGTAGAATTGGAGATGCCGCTTCGTGAATTTTGTTCTTAGCGAAATTGCGCAGCCGTTCTGGAGTCTATTTCCACGATGGCATGAGCTTTGCTGCACTGGTTCGGTGCGTGGCTGCATCGGAGTGGAATGTCACGGGATCGGTTCCGTACCACCGGAGCAGGACATCGATGCGGTGGGTGCGGCATCCTGATTTGGGTGTAAGCAGCATCAAATTGTGGATTGGGGATACCTTTATTCAGGTCCCGCAGATGGATGCAAAAATACACGGACAATACAGGCGAGACGAGTCTAGTATTCTAGGCGTTGAAAGCTGATCGGCCAGCAGCAGTTAGACTGAGAGGGTGAATCTGTCTGGAGGGGGGCGCCTTCGACAGGTTCTGTAAGATTGTTCTGTATGCCTAGACTGAACAGGCTTTCGCTAAGGGGGGAAGATTGTAGCCTCAAGGCTGCCTCGGTTGGTTGTCGTAGCATGCTGTGGGATTTGTTGCGCTCCTGAGTCTTTACTGATACGTACTGTCTAGTGATGCTACGCGACTGATGAGCACTGCTTGGATGAGTTGACGCGTGCCACTGCGCGGAAACCGGAGTGGCGAGTGCAAAAATGTCTGATGATATGGGTAAGCTGGAAGGCTGTTTTAGGGGCGAAGCACCTTAAGGCCGAGGCTTGTCCGGCGTCCGTGCTCACGCCCCAGCACCGTGTAAATCGAAACATCTGTGAACAAAAGGTTCACAAAAGGTTAACAAAAACAAAATAAAATGTTCACAAAAGGTAAGAGCGAGAGAGCGAGAGAGCGAGAGAGAGAGAGAGGGAGAGAGAGAGAGAGAGAGAGAGACCCACAGCAGTGTCTAAATCGAAACATCTGTGAACAAAAGGTTCACAAAAGGTAAGAGCGAGAGAGCGAGAGAGCGAGAGAGAGAGAGCGAGAGAGAGAGAGAGAGAGACCCACAGCAGTGTCTAAATCGAAACATCTGTGAACAAAAGGTTCACAAAAGGTTAACAAAAACAAAATAAAATGTTCACACTAGGTAAGAGCGAGAGAGAGAGAGCGAGAGAGAGAGAGACCCACAGCAGTGTCTAAATCGAAACATCTGTGAACAAAAGGTTCACAAAAGGTTAACAAAAACAAAATAAATGTTCACAAAAGGTTAGAGAGAGAGAGAGAGAGAGAGAGAGACGCACAGCACCGTCTAAATCGGAACATCTGTGAACAAAAGGTTCACAAAAGCCTAACAAGAACAAAACAAAAGGTTCGCAAAAGGTTAGAGAGAGAGGGGGGGACGGAGAGAGAGTGCTCCTGGAGAGCCGTGCTGCTCATGCGCGAAGAGCATTGGATTCGATTGAATTGTATTGGATTGGATTGAATTGGATTGTATTGGATTGGATTGCAAATCGTTTTAGCAGCAGTAAGCACTCTCTTGGGTGATTTACGGTAAGAACGATCACCAGTGCTTCTCCCACTCGTCATGATTCACTTCGTAGAGATGCGTGATTTTTTCTTTTCGGAGTGGGTACAAGGTCCACACCCATTCTTCATGGCGGTATGACACTGATAGGGTTGTGAGTGTTCGGACTTAGGCGATAGGTTGTACGTTGATGTCGATTGCGGGGTCGGGTGGGGCGTGGTTGGGGCGACCGCACTTGCGGGAATGTAACCGCAGGAGGCCAGACCTGACAGACTTTTCTGGACTGCAGGTGCGGCCATAATTGTGCAGTGTTTAGTGCGTTGTTTAGTGCAGTGTTTACTGCCGGGAGTCCTGCTACTGTCCAGTAGGTCCTTGCGCAGCCCATATTACAAATAGTTCCAATATGACAAACGTTTCCCATATCACGAACATTTACTATCCCTTCTTAAAGAAAGTTGAGAGAAGTGCGAAAGCTTCGTTTTATCAAAAGTGCGGCAAAGCCTTCGCTAAAAGTGCGCGCAACCTTCGCTGAAAGTGGACCCAATTGATCGAAAGTGGACTCAATTGAAAGTAGGCCCATTTGAAAGTCGACCCAATTGATCCAATTGATTGAACTTTACCATTCCTTCCTAAAGAAACTTGAGAGAAGCGCGAAAGCTTCGTCCAGATCATGAAAATGGCGTCTAATCGATCGTCAAACCTTCGAAGACCCAAATCGTGAAACAAATAACGAACCTATGCGACGATTTTCGCGCACTAAGTGAACGCGTCTACGAACGCTTCAATGTGTACTGATGCGTGGTTTATGTGATGAAAGTATACTAGTGTACCCCTTCTTCATAATCAATCTATGTTGAACCGCTCCTTTCTCGCGATTTTGAAGCAAGCATTTTGACACCATGCAATCCCGGTGTCCCGCACGCACTGTGTGTCCAGAGAACTTATCAAAGCTTCTCGGTCGATTAAGTGGGCTATGGGGAAATTCATTAGTTTTTTGACAGGATGCCATGGGTCCCACAATGAAAGCTTCCGCTTTAGAAAAACAGGCCGCGAAATTGCTTCACGGCAAATGTCGTTGAAAGTCGATAGTCTGCTGTCACACCGGCCCTGTTATTTAACACCCGCATTTCTCTCCCCTCCAACCCCTCAGGCTATTCTTTTCATGCTCTCGCGGCTTCCATGATTAATGCGATGTGTGGTTGGCTCAATTTGATTCGATTTTACCACGTTCGCAATACTGGCTTCGCCGTCTGTAAGGACATTTTAATTGCCGCTGTCCCTGAAACACCATGAGGAGGCGTCTTTTTTTAGCATTTACCGTTATATTCCCGATATCCGACACCGTTTTCCACGCGTTTATGCTATTTGCTGCGACAGAAAAGAAACACACGTTCATTCTTAATTTAAAGAATGCCGCTACTGTCAGATGTATGCTCAGATGTGCCGTATTTTTTGAACACGAAAGTGTTTTATGCCTGGATACGCAAAGATTTGACTGATGTCATATCCGTCACAGAAATGATGCAAGTACAACGAAGCAAGCGGCGGCCTGTAAATGGTGCACCCCTGCACACCGGGTCTTCTTGCGGGGAAGCAACCTTTAGTACTAAGAGTACGTTACACCCTGGATTGTTCGTTTTCAGGTTTGATATTTTAATAGGAAAGTGTTTTATGCCGCCATGCCCCAAGATTTCACTGAAGTCATTGTCGCGGATAGCGACGCAAGGAGAGAGCCAGGCAGCCGGTCGCCCTTTCGCTGCTCTGATCAGGACCCAACTGCCACGAGCACGAGGCGCGAGCTATGCCCGTGCCCGCATGCCCGTGCAGCCCTGCCTTTTTTATTCATTATCCACAACACACTACCCCCGCCGCCAAGGTGCGCATGCGCAGAAGTATGAAACCAAATGGGAGGCTGCGGCCGATGCACAGTTGTACCCATGAACGATGGCAGAACAACAGGCGTTCGGAGGCACACTACGAAGTTCAGCAGGGGAGCAAAGACATAAGTCACGGGGAAGGAAAGAGTACGTTTGGAGATACTATCATGAACATCTCGTCGTGCACCCTGAGTCTATCGGAACAAATGTGGATGTGCGGCTATAGGAAGTAGGACAGAACCGTAGACCGAGGTAGTCCCGCCAGCCGTGGATCATATCCTCCTGCCTATTCATCCAGAGCAGCAGGCACAGGTCTCTATCATCTTGCTTAGCTTGCGGCGGCAAGCTTCCTTTGATCTCGCCTGCTAATTTCCCTTCATCATCCTCATTGGGTGGTCTTGGTGTGGCTGATGGCAACGGAGCAGCCAGGTACTTCTGGTCATGGCTAGCAGCAAGATGATACACGGTGTCTCGGTCGCAGTGCTTGTCGCCTCCAGGTCCGCCGTAGCCGCCAAGATCGTAGGGGAACTCATTGGCATCCGAAACGTCAAGGTGACCACGCAGTAGCCCACCGCGAGCTCGCTCACCAAACGCAGACCACAAGAGCGATGTCCGGGGACTTTGTGTCCTGCCTGGTCGTCTCTTAGTGCTCCGTAGCCACCAGGATCATGTGGCAACTCGCCGTGCTGGCGGCCCAGTCATCGGTTAACGGGCGCAGTCGTGTGCCCCTTGCAGCAGCGTGCGTCGCCAGTAGAGGGTGACATGGCGGGTAGCTGGACACCAGTCATCATTCCTTGTGAGCCGCAAAGCTGATGAGCTGGACCCCTGTTACTCCGGAAAAACGATCGCGGCAGCAGACAGGGCCGCGTCCATGATCCTTTCAGGTGGCCGTTGAGCCCAGCCATTCAAGCTGCCCGGTAGCCGTTCACGAGCTCGGCGCAACCAGGGTCACCTAACGGTTCGTGCAATCCAACTCGGAAGGCCGGTGCGCCGATCAGAGTCGCGGATACCATGAAGGGCTGACGCCAGCTGAGATTCCAACGGAGAAGACAGCGCCCGGAGCAACACGCCACCATCGTACAAGTGGGAACAGCGCCCGCTCGCGACACTTAACAACCACATGCTCTCTCAGCAAGGCACACCCACGAGCGGCAGCGATGTCTAAAGCGTCGAGGAGCATCACGCTGGACGGGTCCGTATCACCGTACATCGTGGTCATGGGGTCCTTGGATAGGTCAGCTCCGTGGCCATCCTGGACGACGACGCACTCACCGCTAGGCGGGCGGCTGGGTGCACGCAGTTGTGCCTCAGTGGAATCGGTTGTTCTCTCCGCTGGTCTCTCTGGCCCGTCAGAGTCGTCGGCAGCTGTGAGGACGTTTCGACGGTCAGAAACGCACGGCTCACACGCAGTGGGAACGTTCGCCACCTTGTCAGCCTTCGCGGCTATCCTGCTCTCACCGGAGGGCACCACGGTGTTTCCGGGACGGATGAAGGCGGAGTGATGGTTTGGTGCTCCGGTGCTCCCAGCAGCCACTAGCGAAGGAACAGCAGATGGTCTGGCGAAGTACACTTGTGTACGGATGGTGACGACCTTTTCGTCGTACTCGTAGCTCTCGAACAAATCGGCTTCCAGCTCATCCACATCTGTCATCTCAAGGATTCGGGTATCCAGATACTTCAATTCCTCGTACCTGCTGTTTACGGCGCACAGGTGCGATGGGATCTGGCTGGTCGACGTGAGTGGATCGTGCAACAGCCAACGAATGGCAGCTACGCCCCTTGTGACGGCTTCCCTCACGATGTCGCGACGCCGGCGTAGCTCCTACATGGCAGACGGCACGAAAGCAGGCGACCGGGTGTCCTAGGCACGAGCACGAGCGCCATACAACGTTCGATGACGAGGCTCGCAGAATTGGGTAGCTTCCAGGGGACCCCAGGCCTAGCGTCCTCGAAGACTGCGCCGCATCAGGTCAGGTCTGCTCGTGGGTTGTCTCCCGGTTTTAACGGCACCAGATTATGTGAAGAAAGGGACGAGCCGGGGAGGCCCCTCCCGATGATGACTTAATCGAACACACTTCGGTTGATGATAGTGGGGCAAGAGAGAAGGATGTCCACTTATTTCACAAGTCATATCCCTCACAAAAACGATTCCAGTACACCTTTGCCAAAGCGAGACGCCAGCAGGACGTCGCTCGCCAAGCACACTCACACGACAGCCGCCGCATGCTCAGCCGCAGATTTCGCTGCACATTTCACTTTCGTGTTTTACTGATTCCTATGAGAGAGAAATCAACCACAGTATTTTTTTTGCTGAAAAATCTCGACATGTACTACGCATGCCACTTGTTTTAGTACCATGCCAGGGTATTACGTTATATACTACTTAACCGAGCGTTTTATCAACTTTCGTATGGGTGGCCAATCGAGTGACAGACAGGCCAGCACATCAAAACTTCCGCGTTTGCCAACGCTCCCCACGTCTCCACAAACGGGAGTGCGAGGGCGGCGAGCGGTGATACCGACTGGCGTTGTACACTTATCGCGGATACACTCGCGGTACCCTTACGGATATGAACATTGCGATCCTATTAAACTTTCATAGAGTTCTTATGGAGTCTAGAGGAACTCATTAGAAAACTCATGGCAAGCTCATTCCCTAACGAGTTATCGCTAAAATATCACTAGAGAATTTTTAAAAAGGCATCCCTATAAAACCTCGCTCGACTCAGACTCGAAAACGATTCTATACACATTTTAGCGAACTCGTTCAATAAAAGTTCTATGGAGTCTCCTGCTTAAAAGGGGTTTTTAATTTTTGTAGGGGCTTCACTATAGCAACTAACTCTATTTAAGCTCACTAGAAATTCTACAAAAGTTTCAACGTGTTAACTCAAAAATAGTTTCTGTTGGCACACTTGGAAGTTTTTATACAATTTTAAATTGAATATCTGGATATACACTAGCTGTTTTATATTCCAGGTCAATACGGATTCCACAAAAGGTTTATCGTACCCGAATTTTCTCCGGTCTATCCGAGTTTTTTTGCGCAACCCGTTTGCTCAATACAGAAATTATGAAAAAAGTTTATGAAAAAAATCATGGACTCTATGCAGTGTCGACATGTCTGCTCATTATCGCCCGTCTCTCGAGGACGTTGGTATCCTCCCAGATTTTTCAATGGAGGCGGTGCACGGAGAACGAAAATGTCCGTATGCAGGTTAAGGGCTGCATGCAAATAGTTCGAATGTCCTTCACACCGTTACATGTGCTTCATATCACGAGTACCGACGAGCGCGCTGTCATTCTGCTTACAGGTCAGTGCAGTGCTTAAATTGTGTAATAATACCATCTGGGCCAGCAAACGACTGTACGAAGGAATCCGCGACATTGTGGGAAATACCAGGTAAGTTAGAGGGCGGTCTGTGGGGGTTTCGGCGGGAATGTTCTGCAGAAGTTCAATTGCGGCACATCGTAGCACAGGTAGGGCGAAGACTTGGGGGGAGGAAAGACACCACGAAGCGCTTCCTTCCTCTCCGCCAAGCGTTTGACTCGCGCGCCCGATGAAGCAGTCTAAGATGCAGTACCATCTTGTCCAGTGATCCGTAATTTTGAAATTCTCCGGCAATAAAGATGCGTGGGGGGGGGGGGGGTTAGTAGACAACGCAGCGAAACATTTAGGGGTTCTTTGCTCCAACGCGTAACAGGAATTGATTGAAAGCTGGCAATGCGCACAAGAATTACGCCCATTGGCTTAGAAAACTGTTACTGGTGACACGGCATGCATGGGGGGGTCAGGGGCATGCCAGAGAGTTCCGAGTCGGGAAGGGGCCCAGTGTCTTACCGTTTGGGAAGTGAGAAAGAAAGAAAGGAAGAAAGAACAAAGGAAGAAAGAAAGAAAAGAGTAAATATGTAAAAAAAATATCATAATTGCAGCCCGTCCACTCCAATTGACCAGCACGCTTTTACAATGGCCAGCGAACTATTAGCACACATCGAGATGACACAGAATTTAAATGAAAGGCATAAGTAAGTATCTCTCCTGAGCGTTTATGCCGGTGATCCCTTAGTAAGAAGCAGAGTTACTGGATATAGACAGTTGCTAAACTCCCCATAGGCCCCATGTATCGAAAGCCGGTCTTCGGTTGCCCCCCTGCGTCGGGGCAAGCACGGGGCAAGTTGACTAGCCTGTCGTCTGTCGGCAGGACGTTGAAGCAGTACTCAAGTGCTTGCGGCTGCTGCCGTAAGCCATAAAAAGAAAAGCCACAAAAACACAAGTAAATTTTACGTAATTATTGTGTTTTAATTTAAAAAGCAATCTTTATTTTACAGAAGAATTTTGAATAATAATAGTTTAGCAAAGTTTCGTTTTCATCTCCTAGGTGCCGCGCGCGTCGACTTGCCCCTCAGCTTCCACGGAGTGGGGGGGGGGGGGGCTAGCGCCGCCCGGATTCTGAAGCGGAGTTTCGCAACTGTCTATATTGAGTAACTCTGGTGAAAAGCAAAGTAGTTCCACTTAACGCGAAAGCTGTCGGAAGTGCGGAGCAGTGACCCGCCAGTGTTTCCCTTGTATTATTCTTGAGTAGCTTGTGTGTGTGTTGTTTTTTGCGAAGCCGCTTGTACAACATAGCCTGATAAATTCGGCTTTGCCCCTACATTCCCACCAAGAGAGGCCATGGTGCCGTCTCTGGAATAGTTCTTGTATCAACCTGGTGTTGATACCAAAAGTAGCCAAGAGAGGTCGCTGCAGCCCCTGAAAATGCCCCTGAAAATTCTAACACATAGTGTTAGAATGTGAGGGTATCCATCCAAATCTACTTGAAAAGAATATTGGGCTTTCAGAAGCCCTAGGATTTAAGGGTATCACAGAGGAAGTTTACTTCGAGGCTGTCGAGGGGACGAAAAGAAGATTAGAATGCTGGTGGACGAAAAGCAGAGAGGGGAATATTGCCTAGGGCAGTTACCACCTGTAACAGGGAAAAAAATGTATTACGGGCCTAATGAGCTTTAGTGCCTGCCCTAAGCAGCGCTAGTAATAAACCAAGAGTGTAAAACATTATATTAGTCCTTTTTGGTAAGATGACATGTAATCACCCCGCTTCAAAGGGGAGACCAATAGCAATCATCATCATCATTATCATCATCATGCAGCCACAGGGTGTGTCAGTGCATTCGCGCGTGATGCAGCATGCGTCCACCATGTAACATCTTTCGTCGATGACTTTCTTCTGTCCCTGTGCTCCCCTCGCCAACTGTTGTGTGCGTGTGCGATCGCGTGTGGAGCACCGCGCGCTCACCGTGAAACAACTTTTAGACTTTTCGATAACATTCTTGTGTTTTTATGTCCACCTATGTGTGTGTGTGTGTGTTTGTAATACCGGTGGGACACCCCTGTGGTGTCCACCCGCTACCAAGGGTCAAGCCACTACATCATCATCATCATCATGCCTATAAAGACGCGCTAGATGGAGTTTCATTTATTTTGGGGTAATTAATCTGTTAATTATTGCGTTCTCCTCATTTTATATTATCGTGCCCTTATTTGCGGCCTAGCAACGGCAGCGTCTGTATCAATGGCGCCGGGAAAAATTACCCGCCAACATTTTGCATGTGAGTAATTTCTGCCTCTGTGGCACAATGGAATTGACATCAGCTTCGTAACTCGAGGGACCCAGGTTCCATCCCGAGCAGGGGAAGCGGTGATCTTCTCGAAGCCTACGTTTGGGTACGTGAAGCCATGAGCCAGACGTGTATAGATGATCCCTAGTCAGCACAGCCAAGTGAAACACGGCGCCACCTAGGGGCACGTTGGAGCATATATTCACATGCTTGAGGTATTCAATTGCATTGATCGCAATTGTTTGGTCTGGTAATGTAGTGTCTCCACTCATAATCATCATCATCAACAACAACATCCTATTTACCTCCACCGTAGGACGAAGGCCTCCCCCATTGACTTCAACCGTTCGTCTTGTGCTGCCCACTCCATTTCTTTGCCTCTGACTTTTAGATGCAGAGCATCTGACTAACTCGCCTTGTCCCTCCGGCGTCGTCGTCGTCGTCGTCAACGTCGGCGTTACCCACCCCTCCCCCATTCTCCTCGCCGCGCCAGCTGCGCTCTCCGCCGCTCACCCCCTCTCCTCTCCGATAGCGAACACTCTCTCGCGAGGGACATTGGATTGGATTCGATTGGATTGGCTTTGATTGGCTTGGATTGGATTGGCTTGTCTTGGGTTGGATTGGATTGGATTCGGATTGGATTGGATTAAAGTGGATTGTGCTGCGTCATAGCCGCGGCAGACGCGCTGGGGCCAGCGCAAGTGCAGTACTCTCTCTTCCACGGTTTCTTCTCCTTCGGGCGCGCTGCGCATGTAACCGGTGTGCCGTTCTCCGGCGAAGCAAAATCCACGCTTGGCTCAAACACCTAGAGTCCACGCCGCTTTATAAGTACGCCAACGTCGTCATCGACTGGGACCGGCTTACGCAGTCCCCTCAACGTTATGCGCGCTAAAAAACGCGGTACCTTCGGCGCTCCGCCTATGCGTCGCATCTACACAGGGGTTCCTGCGAGGGGAGGTGGGAGTTTTTCTTATTTCATCTCTCTATCGACCTAATGGCCTTTGTCTTCTTCACTGCGTGACACAATCAAAAACTGTATTCGGGTACCATTACCGTTGTTTTTTCCTCTTTCTATTTTGTCATGCCTAAAGATCAATATTTCATGACGGATATAATCTATTTGACACCATTTTGCTCTGTGCATAAGATTTAAGGCAGTTTCATTGCCCTGGCCAACCAAGCTCCGCTTAGAAGAAGGAAAAGATAGGTTTGCATTGGCCAACATAATGACTCTGACTCACGGGCGAGAAAACTATAGAAACATGTATGATGGGCATCGCTGCCGCAGTTACAGCGCCACGTTACACAGTACAAATGATTTGCACAAATCTTTTGTCTATAACTGCGCTGTAATTTTATTTGCACCCTTTTTGTCTATAACTAACACATTTACACTGTATACAAAACAAAGTAAATCCCCATTTAAAATCTGTCATGACCGATAAAACACCCTTTAAAAATGTTTATTATTGTGTTCTTGCTGGGGTGTAAATGGACAGTGATTTACACCCTTATGATTATAAAATATTTTACAGTGTAACGCACTTACACCCTACCAAAAAACAAAACCGCTTTTAGAGGGTGTAAACAACGATAAAACGCCCTTTAAAAAGCTGCGTTATTCTGCTTTGGTATGGTGTAGGGTATTACAAACGACAAAGCACCATTAAAGGGACACTGAAGTGATATGTAAACATTGCGGGATTACTAGCGCAAATTGTAGTCCGGAGTCCCCAGGCCATGTTTAGACCACTCTAGGCGCGTTTACGCGATTTTATTTAGTAGAAAAACTAATTCGAAATGCTGTCCTCCTCTCTTTACGCTCGCCCATTTTCTGTGGCGTTTTCGTGTGACGTCAGGAGGGGATGAGCTGGCAATTGGCTGCGCCACGGCTGCGCTACTGCACGGCTCCCCGGCCGACAGAGTCGGCCCAGCGTTTCGTCCGCCGGCCGCCGGCAGGTCGTCGCAATCAAGGAGGTTAAAAAAAAAATTGCTTGGTCGCAATTCGTTCGCTTAGTTGAAACGAAGCCAGGACACGTTTGTGAATGGAAGAATGTGCCTTTCTTTACTTGGTTTGTTTGTACACTGTATCTAGCTCCAAGTCAAGTTCGCTTCACACAAGTGCTGCACAAGCGCACATGCGACGCTTCGCTGACTGGTACGCCAGTAGGAAAATATAAGTCCTCTTGAAGGTGGGAGAAGAGTCAGCGAAGTCAATATAGGTACTAAGGAAATAAAATCAACTGATATTTTTACCGTACAGCGTAAAACTAGGGCGCGGGAAGCACTTTTTTGCGCTGGGCGAACAAGCACAGCGGTCAGCAGCACGACTACGCATCTGCGAACGCTTTTCCGTCTACGAAATGCAATTGCTAGACGTGAGCTACTGTGGAAACTCGGGCGACGCTTACTGCACGATCGCAGTACAACAAATAGTCACCTAAGCTGCTTGAAATGCCAAAAATAAATAAAAGTGTAAACCGGTTGTACAATATATACCTTATATTAGGAAGGCCTTCGCGTCCCGCTCCGTGGCTCAGTAGTCTGGGGAGCTGGGTATGTCACCGTAAATGTTTTGCAAGTCACGAGTTCGAATCCCCGCGGGTGCGTGCTTTTTTTTTGTAAGTTAACTTTGTTTTCCGCCGATGTTTTCTATATTGAGTTCACCTTTTTTTGGGCCGCAACGTTCATGGCTACACGAACTAGTTCACAAAACGCGCGCAGGCTGGCACATGCATGGCGCGCTAGCGAGTTCTCGTTGGCGTGCTGTTGCCATAAGCACCGACTGCTTGCAGGCAGTGGGCACAGGCCAGAATGAACAGACCCTTGGCCTGGTGCGAACACGCTTTTTACGATACAGGCATGAGGGAGGCAAGCTCCAATTATGGGGGAAAAGCGCATGACATTTGGGCGTCTACGGGTACGCGGAGGGCGTTCATGCACTGCGTAGGTTTCGGCTAGTGAATGCTACGATTCCAAGCCGTCCTAGGAGGCTTATCTTTATGCATTTTTACAGCTGACAACATGGCAGAAGCGCGGTACGATGATTACTGAGTCATTGAGAATGCCCATCCAACAACGCCACCGGTTGTGTTTTAAAGAACCGAAACCGAAACCGAAACTTGTTTGGTTGCTCACCTTGGGCATCGTCCAATCACGGTGCCCGCTCCTCCTAACGTCACAGCTTTAGTTGGTGCGGCCGCCGCAAACCGCGCATGGTAGTTTTTCTTCTTTCGCGCTTTGTAAATTAATTACCGATTTGTCAATCGTAAAAACGATGAAAAAGTGTGCTAATTTGAGCCAGTCTACACAGTGCAAGCAAAAACGGGAGCTTGACAAATTCACTTCAGTGTCCCTTTAAAAAACCTTTCTTTTCCTGTTTTTTTGCTAGGGTGAAACGGTGACAAGCAGTGGGTTTAAGGCAGTGATTTACACCCTTAAAGGGACAGTGAAGTGAATTTGTCAAGCTCCCGTTTTTGCTTGCACTGCGTAGACTGGCTCAAATTAGCACACTTTTCATCGTTTATCCGGTTGACAAATCGGTAATTATTTTACAAAGCGCGAAAGAAGAAAAACTACCATGCGCGGTTTGCGGCGGCCGCACCAACTAAGGCTGTGACGTTGAGAGGAGGGGCGCCGTGATTGGACGATGCCCAAGGTTAGCAATCACACAAGTTTCGGTTTCGGTTCTGTAAAACATAACCAATGGCTTTGTTGGATGGGCATTCTCAATATCTCAGTAATCATCGTACCGCGCTTCTGCCATGTTGTCGGCTGTAAAATGCACAAGATAAGCCTCCCAGGACGGCTTGTAGTCGTAGCATTCACTAGCCGAGACCTACGCAGTGCATGAACGCCCTCCGCGTACCCGCAGACGCCCAAATGTCATGCGCTTTTCCCCCATATTTGGAGCTTGCCTCCCTCATGCCTGTATCGTAAAAAGCGTGTTCGCACCAGGCCAAGGGTCTGTTCATTCTGGCCTGTGCCCACTGCCTGCAAGCAGTCGGTGCTTATGGCAACAGCACGCCAACGAGAACTCGCTAGCGCGCCAGTGCCAGCCTGCGCGCGTTTTGTGAACTAGTTCGTGTAGCCATGAACGTTGCGGCCCCAAAAAAGGTGAACTCAATATAGAAAACATCGATGGAAAACAAAAAAGTTAACTTACAAAAAAAAACGCACGTACCCGCGGGGATTCGAACTCGTGACTCGCAAAACATTTGCGGTGTTTTCCTAGCGCCCCAGACTGCTAGGCCACAGAGCGGGAAGCGAATGCCTTGCTAATATAGGGTATATATTGTACAACCGGTTTACACTTTTATTTAGTTTTGGCATTTGAAGCCGCTTAGGTGACTATTTGTTGTACTGCGATCGTGCAGTAAGCGTCGCCCGAGTTTCCACAGTAGCTCACGTCTAGCAATTGCATTTCGTAGACGGAAAAGCGTTCGCAGATGCGTAGTCGTGCTGCTGACCGCTGTGCTTGTTCGCCCAGCGCAAAAAAGTGCTTCCCGCGCCCTAGTTTTACGCTGTACGGTAACATCAGTTCATTTTATTTCCTTAGTACCTATATTGACTTCGCTGACTCTTCTCCCGCCTTCAAGAAGCCTTATATTTTCCTACTGGCGTACCCGCCAGCGAAGCGTCGCATGTGCAGCGCTTGTGTGAAGCGACCTTGACTTGGATCTAGATACAGTGTACAAACAAACCAAGTAAAGAAAGGCACATTCTTCCATTCACAAACGTGTCCTGGCTTCGTTTCAACTAAGCGAACGAATTGCAACCAAGCAATTTTTTTTAACCTCCTTGATTGCGACGACCCGCCGGCGGCCGGCGGACGAAACGCTGGGCCGACTAACTCTGTCGGCCGGGGAGCCGTGCAGTAGCGCAGCCGTGGCGCAGCCAATTGCCAGCTCATCCCCTCCTGACGTCACACGAAAACGCCACAGAAAATGGGCGAGCGTAAAGAGAGGAGGACAGCGTTTTCGAATTAGTTTTTCTACTAAATAAAATCGCGTAAACGCGCCTAGAGTGGTCGAAACATGGCCTGGGGACTCCGGACTACAATTTGCGCTAGTAATCCCGCAATGTTTACATATCACTTCAGTGTCCCTTTAAGGGTGTAAATTATTTTAAAGTGTAGGGGGAAGTGTCCACAAGGAGCTGCCTCTCCGTCTGAGCCTCCATCGCGAGCAAGGGTGTAAATTATTTTAAAGTGTAGTAGGAAGTGTCCACAAGGAGCTGCCTCTCCGTCTGAACCTCCATCGCGAGCTAGGGTGTAAATTATTTTAAACTGTAGTGGGAAGTGTCCACAAGGAGCTGCCTCTCCGTCTGAGCGTCCATCGCGAGCAAGGGTGTAAATTATTTTAAAGTGTAGTAGGAAGTGTCCACAAAGAGCTGCCTCTCCGTCTGAGCCTCCATCGGTTGCAAGGGTGTAAAATATTTTAAAGAGTAGTAGGAAGTGTCCACATGGAGCTGCCTCTCCGTCTGAACCTCCATCGCGAGCAAGGGTGTAAATTATTTTAAACTGTAGTGGGAAGTGTCCACAAGGAGCTGCCTCTCCGTCTGAGCGTCCATCGCGAGCTAGGGTGTAAAATATTTTAAAGTGTAGTGGGAAGTGTCCACAAGGAGCTGCCTCTCCGTCTGAGCCTCCATCGCGAGCAAGGGTATAAATTATTTTAAACTGTAGTGGGAAGTGTCCACAAGGAGCTGCCTCTCCGTCTGACCCTGCATCACGAGCAAGGGTGTAAATTATTTTAAACTGTAGTGGGAACTTTCCACTAGGAGCTGCCTCTGTGTCTGAGACTGCATCACGAGCAAGGGTGTAAATTGTTTTAAAGTGTAGTTGGAAGTGTCCACAAGGAGCTGCCTCTGCGTCTGAGGCTGCATCACGAGCAAGGGTGTAAATTGTTTTAAAGTGTAGTGGGAACTTTCCACTAGGAGCTGCCTCTGTGTCTGAGACTGCATCACGAGCAAGGGTGTAAATTGTTTTAAAGTGTAGTTGGAAGTGTCCACAAGGAGCTGCCTCTGCGTCTGAGGCTGCATCACGAGCAAGGGTGTAAATTGTTTTAAAGTGTAGTTGGAAGTGTCCACAAGGAGCTGCCTCTCCGTCTCAGCCTCCATCGCGAGCAAGGGTGTAAATTATTTTAAAGTGTAGTGGGAAGTGTCCACAAGGAGCTGCCTCTCCATCTGAGCCTCCATCGCGAGCAAGGGTGTAAATTATTTTAAACTGTAGTGGGAAGTGTCCACAAGGAGCTGCCTGTGCGTCTGAGCCTCCATCGGTTGCAAGGGTGTAAAATATTTTAAAGAGTAGTAGGAAGTGTCCACATGGAGCTGCCTCTCCGTCTGAACCTCCATCGCGAGCAAGGGTGTAAATTATTTTAAACTGTAGTGGGAAGTGTCCACAAGGAGCTGCCTCTCCGTCTGACCCTGCATCACGAGCAAGGGTGTAAATTATTTTAAACTGTAGTGGGAACTTTCCTCTAGGAGCTGCCTCTGTGTCTCAGCCTCCATCGCGAGCAAGGGTGTAAATTATTTTAAAGTGTAGTGGGAAGTGTCCACAAGGAGCTGCCTCTCCATCTGAGCCTCCATCGCGAGCAAGGGTGTAAATTATTTTAAAGTGTAGGGGGAAGTGTCCACAAGGAGCTGCCTCTCCGTCTGAGCCTCCATCGCGAGCAAGGGTGTAAATTATTTTAAAGTGTAGTAGGAAGTGTCCACAAAGAGCTGCCTCTCCGTCTGAGCCTCCATCGGTTGCAAGGGTGTAAAATATTTTAAAGAGTAGTAGGAAGTGTCCACAAGGAGCTGCCTCTCCGTCTGAACCTCCATCGCGAGCAAGGGTGTAAATTATTTTAAAGTGTAGGGGGAAGTGTTCACAAGGAGCTGCCTCTCCGTCTGAGCCTCCATCGCGAGCAAGGGTGTAAATTATTTTAAAGTGTAGTAGGAAGTGTCCACAAAGAGCTGCCTCTCCGTCTGAGCCTCCATCGGTTGCAACGGTGTAAAATATTTTAAAGAGTAGTAGGAAGTGTCCACATGGAGCTGCCTCTCCGTCTGAACCTCCATCGCGAGCAAGGGTGTAAATTATTTTAAAGTGTAGTAGGAAGTGTCCACAAAGAGCTGCCTCTCCGTCTGAGCCTCCATCGGTTGCAAGGGTGTAAAATATTTTAAAGAGTAGTAGGAAGTGTCCACATGGAGCTGCCTCTCCGTCTGAACCTCCATCGCGAGCAAGGGTGTAAATTATTTTAAAGAGTAGTAGGAAGTGTCCACATGGAGCTGCCTCTCCGTCTGAGCCTCCATCGCGAGCAAGGGTGTAAATTATTTTAAAGTGTAGTAGGAAGTGTCCACAAAGAGCTGCCTCTCCGTCTGAGCCTCCATCGGTTGCAAGGGTGTAAATTATTTTAAACTGTAGTGGGAAGTGTCCACAAGGAGCTGCCTCTCCGTCTGAACCTCCATCGCGAGCAAGGGTGTAAATTATTTTAAACCGTAGTGGGAAGTGTCCACAAGGAGCTGCCTCTCCGTCTGAGCCTCCATCGGTTGCAAGGGTGTAAAATATTTTAAAGAGTAGTAGGAAGTGTCCACAAGGAGCTGCCTCTCCGTCTGAACCTCCATCGCGAGCAAGGGTGTAAATTATTTTAAAGAGTAGTAGGAAGTGTCCACAAGGAGCTGCCTCTCCGTCTGAACCTCCATCGCGAGCAAGGGTGTAAATTATTTTAAACTGTAGTGGGAAGTCTCCACAAGGAGCTGCCTCTCCGTCTGAGCCTCCATCGGTTGCAAGGGTGTAAATTATTTTAAACTGTAGTGGGAAGTGTCCACAAGGAGCTGCCTCTCCGTCTGAGCCTCCATCGGTTGCAAGGGTGTAAATTATTTTAAACTGTAGTGGGAAGTGTCCACAAAGAGCTGCCTCTCCGTCTGAGCCTCCATCGGTTGCAAGGGTGTAAATTATTTTAAACTGTAGTGGGAAGTGTCCACAAGGAGCTGCCTCTCCGTCTGAGCCTCCATCGGTTGCAAGGGTGTAAATTATTTTAAACTGTAGTGGGAAGTGTCCACAAAGAGCTGCCTCTCCGTCTGAGCCTCCATCGGTTGCAAGGGTGTAAATTATTTTAAACTGTAGTGGGAAGTGTCCACAAGGAGCTGCCTCTCCGTCTGAGCCTCCATCGGTTGCAAGGGTGTAAATTATTTTAAACTGTAGTGGGAAGTGTCCACAAGGAGCTGCCTCTCCGTCTGAGCCTCCATCGGTTGCAAGGGTGTAAAATATTTTAAAGAGTAGTAGGAAGTGTCCACAAGGAGCTGCCTCTCCGTCTGAACCTCCATCGCGAGCAAGGGTGTAAATTATTTTAAACTGTAGTGGGAAGTGTCCACAAGGAGCTGCCTCTCCGTCTGAGCCTCCATCGGTTGCAAGGGTGTAAATTATTTTAAACTGTAGTGGGAAGTGTCCACAAAGAGCTGCCTCTCCGTCTGAGCCTCCATCGGTTGCAAGGGTGTAAATTATTTTAAACTGTAGTGGGAAGTGTCCACAAAGAGCTGCCTCTCCGTCTGAGCCTCCATCGGTTGCAAGGGTGTAAATTATTTTAAACTGTAGTGGGAAGTGTCCACAAGGAGCTGCCTCTCCGTCTGAGCCTCCATCGGTTGCAAGGGTGTAAATTATTTTAAACTGTAGTGGGAAGTGTCCACAAGGAGCTGCCTCTCCGTCTGAGCCTCCATCGGTTGCAAGGGTGTAAATTATTTTAAACTGTAGTGGGAAGTGTCCACAAAGAGCTGCCTCTCCGTCTGAGCCTCCATCGGTTGCAAGGGTGTAAATTATTTTAAACTGTAGTGGGAAGTGTCCACAAGGAGCTGCCTCTCCGTCTGAGCCTCCATCGGTTGCAAGGGTGTAAATTATTTTAAACTGTAGTGGGAAGTGTCCACAAGGAGCTGCCTCTCCGTCTGAGCCTCCATCGGTTGCAAGGGTGTAAAATATTTTAGAGAGTAGTAGAAAGTGTTCACAAGGAGCTGCCTCTCCGTCTGAACCTCCATCGCGAGCAAGGGTGTAAATTATTTTAAACTGTAGTGGGAAGTGTCCACAAGGAGCTGCCTCTCCGTCTGAGCCTCCATCGGTTGCAAGGGTGTAAATTATTTTAAACTGTAGTGGGAAGTGTCCTCAAAGAGCTGCCTCTCCGTCTGAGCCTCCATCGGTTGCAAGGGTGTAAATTATTTTAAACTGTAGTGGGAAGTGTCCACAAGGAGCTGCCTCTCCGTCTGAGCCTCCATCGGTTGCAAGGGTGTAAATTATTTTAAACTGTAGTGGGAAGTGTCCACAAGGAGCTGCCTCTCCGTCTGAGCCTCCATCGGTTGCAAGGGTGTAAAATATTTTAAAGAGTAGTAGGAAGTGTCCACAAGGAGCTGCCTCTCCGTCTGAACCTCCATCGCGAGCAAGGGTGTAAATTATTTTAAAGTGTAGTAGGAAGTGTCCACAAAGAGCTGCCTCTCCGTCTGAGCCTCCATCGGTTGCAAGGGTGTAAATTATTTTAAACTGTAGTGGGAAGTGTCCACAAGGAGCTGCCTCTCCGTCTGAACCTCCATCGCGAGCAAGGGTGTAAATTATTTTAAACTGTAGTGGGAAGTGTCCACAAGGAGCTGCCTCTCCGTCTGAGCCTCCATCGGTTGCAAGGGTGTAAAATATTTTAAAGAGTAGTAGGAAGTGTCCACAAGGAGCTGCCTCTCCGTCTGAACCTCCATCGCGAGCAAGGGTGTAAATTATTTTAAAGTGTAGGGGGAAGTGTCCACAAGGAGCTGCCTCTCCGTCTGAGCCTCCATCGCGAGCAAGGGTGTAAATTATTTTAAAGTGTAGTAGGAAGTGTCCACAAAGAGCTGCCTCTCCGTCTGAGCCTCCATCGGTTGCAAGGGTGTAAATTATTTTAAACTGTAGTGGGAAGTGTCCACAAGGAGCTGCCTCTCCGTCTGAACCTCCATCGCGAGCAAGGGTGTAAATTATTTTAAACTGTAGTGGGAAGTGTACACAAGGAGCTGCCTCTCCGTCTGAGCCTCCATCGGTTGCAAGGGTGTAAAATATTTTAAAGAGTAGTAGGAAGTGTCCACAAGGAGCTGCCTCTCCGTCTGAACCTCCATCGCGAGCAAGGGTGTAAATTATTTTAAAGTGTAGGGGGAAGTGTCCACAAGGAGCTGCCTCTCCGTCTGAGCCTCCATCGCGAGCAAGGGTGTAAATTATTTTAAAGTGTAGTAGGAAGTGTCCACAAAGAGCTGCCTCTCCGTCTGAGCCTCCATCGGTTGCAAGGGTGTAAAATATTTTAAAGAGTAGTATGAAGTGTCCACATGGAGCTGCCTCTCCGTCTGAACCTCCATCGCGAGCAAGGGTGTAAATTATTTTAAACTGTAGTGGGAAGTGTCCACAAGGAGCTGCCTCTCCGTCTGAGCGTCCATCGCGAGCTAGGGTGTAAAATATTTTAAAGTGTAGTGGGAAGTGTCCACAAGGAGCTGCCTCTCCGTCTGAGCCTCCATCGCGAGCAAGGGTATAAATTATTTTAAAGTGTAGTACGAAGTGTCCACAAGGAGCTGCCTCTCCGTCTGACCCTGCATCACGAGCAAGGGTGTAAATTATTTTAAACTAGTGGGAACTTTCCACTAGGAGCTGCCTCTGTGTCTGAGACTGCATCACGAGCAAGGGTGTAAATTGTTTTAAAGTGTAGTTGGAAGCGTCCACAAGGAGCTGCCTCTGCGTCTGAGGCTGCATCACGAGCAAGGGTGTAAATTGTTTTAAAGTGTAGTTGGAAGTGTCCACAAGGAGCTGCCTCTCCGTCTCAGCCTCCATCGCGAGCAAGGGTGTAAATTATTTTAAAGTGTAGTGGGAAGTGTCCACAAGGAGCTGCCTCTCCATCTGAGCCTCCATCGCGAGCAAGGGTGTAAATTATTTTAAACTGTAGTGGGAAGTGTCCACAAGGAGCTGCCTGTGCGTCTGAACCTGGATCACGAGCAAAGGTGTAAATTATTTTAAAGTGTAGTGGGAAGTGTTCACAAGGAGCTGCCTCCGTGTCTGTGCCTGCATCAGGGGCCAGAGCACCGCGACGCGTAGACGGAATAAAAAATTTAGAAGAATATTCGAATATTCGCGGAACCGGAGTATCATGGAGCCGATTGTAGTTACACTGCCCTGAATTTACTAGCAGTATCTCCGTAACCACTGTTTCATCAGATGTTCATGCTACGGATATACACTACGATGTAAATCAGTTTTGTGCGCTTACATAATCAGCGGAGCACTCATACCTGACAGCACGCCAGTTAAGTTTGCCAATATTATACCTCAGATGTTGATCACCACCATTTAAAAGCTAGTCTGTGTTAATTTCGGGAACATTCAACAAATGTACGATGGGCAATCCATAATTATACTCCGGGAACAGCACACGACAGAGTCGTCTTGTCGTGACGTGAGCGCCCGCAAACATTCATCTGCTACATATATCCTCTGCGAGCAGCGCGAAGACGGGCTTAGAATATAAACTGCGTCCGCGATAAATGCTTCTTCGAAATATCGTCATATGGCACAGGGAGCCTGCAGAATAAAGCAGAAACTGAAATCAGATTGCCTATCACATGCCACACTCTTCCAACGACACCTTTCATCGCTTGTTGAGCTGCCTACCCTGTATACTTCCAAAAATGCGTCCGCCGTACGATCAGCTGTTCGTTGAAGTCGAAAAACAAATGGAAAGTGAACGCGAGATTTGTGTGTGTGATTACTAAAACATTAATTGCTTGATTACGCTCTACATTGCTTGAATACTCCCCTCCCCCCCACCGATGTCTCGCGAAATAGCAGTGCATTTCGCGTATAGTTGGTCTGGTGAACCCTACCTGGCTTAAGTTTCGACAAACGTCTTTAGCATGTCAGAAGCTGCACTGCTTTTTTTTCATTTCCGTTTAAGCTACTATGTTTCTTCCGCACTTGCACAGCATTTTCCCGTGGTTTCATTAATTTGCCTTGGTTCTTGCTATAAGGCGTGTGTGGGCACATATTTAACGACGCACAGGCTTGGCATATACTTAACATTTTCGCATGGTTTATATTCTTATAAAAGGCACAAGTTATTGTCCGGGATTGGGTAATCACATCCCCGAAACATATTTTTCTGCGGCGTATATATTCGAAACAAAGCCGCATTCGTTGTCCACGCTGCAAAATGAAGCCAACCTCTCACTGTGCCAGTATCAGGCCTAGACGAGGCGACAGTGGAATTCATTTGTGCTTGACGTATTTGGAGGTGACAGGGGTGATATGTTGCCACCGTCGCCGACGCCCGAAGGAGCGGCGACCAAGCGCACAGAACCGCGACCTCGGGTAGCTCTTGCAGGCGCTCGCGTACTCTACGAAGACGCAGCTGCTTTTTAAGTGACCTAAACGTACTGTTTGCTATGGACGTCACCATAACATGTTTTTTTTTTAGGGTGCGGAAAGGCGAACAGAAGCAAAACAGAACCAGAACACTGCACGAGCCCCTATCAGCCACGCAGCGCAAATCCCGTCAACGCCACGGAGAAGCGGCGGCAGGCGGAGCAGCGATCGCGAAGCTCGAGGCGTATATTTCGGTACTGCGACACTACCATGATTAGACGATGTTTCAGCAGTAACGTAATATCGACGGCCTGTTCACTACCAACCCCTCTATCCCGTACCACCGTTCATCAGGGGGCGTATTTCTCAAAACCGAAGGGGTTTCATGGTAATATACAGGAGATTAAAATCTGTCGCTGCAATCATGTGCCGTCATGGGCGCCGCCATAGCAGCTAGCAATGTTCGTCTCCTACTTGGCTTGGCTTGCCACATGGCTTCTTTCGCTCGTCAACCCAAA
>NW_027526385.1:71735263-71872763 GCF_048455015.1 Haemaphysalis longicornis | reverse complement strand
ATATGCATATATATATAGCGTGCTACATATATATATATATATATATATATATATGTAGCGTGCAGAAACAAATATTCGAATGGAATCTCCTGGAAGTGTACGGTATTTATTCGATTACGAGGCCATAACGGCTATAAGGTGAGGGCACAGTTCGGAGAGTAAAAAGAAATCGCCACACACACACACACACACACAGATATATATATATATATATATATATATATATATATATATATATATATATATATATATATATATATATATATATATATAGCGTGCATATATATGCATATATATATAGCGTGCTACATATATATATATATATATATATATATATATATATATATATATATGTAGCGTGCAGAAACAAATATTCGAATGGAATCTCCTGGAAGTGTACGGTATTTATTCGATTACGAGGCCATAACGGCTATAAGGTGAGGGCACAGTTCGGAGAGTAAAAAGAAATCGCCACACACACACACACACACACACACACACAGATATATATATATATATATATATATATATATATATATATATAAAGTAAAGAGTCGGATACACAGCAAGAACAATAACAAACAAGGTTAACTTACGTACCGGCAATGGGACTTGCCTTCAGCAGAGTACAGTTAAATGATTTTGCTGTCACAAACATTTGGAACACATTTCTTATATAGCTTTGTAGAAAACTGTGAGAAGGAGCGGAAGATGTTGCGGAAACGGAGAGTATGCATGCAGTCGGGCTACGCCTATGTTACAACAACAACCAAAAAAAAGGGGGGGGGGGAGCGACAGAGAGAAAGGGGTCGTGTTAACAAAGCAGCGTTCAAGGTTGCACCATGACGGGGCAACGTATGCGGCGTGGGCTGCAAGTTCAGACAATGCGGGAAACTGGACAATCGCGCTTTCAAAAGAAAGGGAAGAGTATACAGTAAGGTATTCAGTGGCTTGGGAGACTGGTTGGGGCGGAAGCGAAAATGGGTGTGCCCCCCGCGGATGAAGAGAATAGATACGGGGCACAAAAGAGCATTTCACAGAAGCTAGCAACTGAACAGGAAATAGGTAGGGTCTATAGATCACAAAGGGTTAAACATTCTTAAGTGGTGGCGGGAACCAGGTCTCCTTCACCAGGACAAATGGCATTGTTGAGCCGCATTAGGCTAATAAAGGTGCTGTATTTGGAGAGGTTCCGCGAATTATGATGGGAAACTCAAGTGTAGGATTAATGAACATAGTTATAAAAATTACGAGGCCGCCAATTTTAATCGAGGGATAAGCATGTTAGTTTTCCGTAACTTTCATTATTCCCAAGTGTGGCTGACCAAACTTGTAAATGAGATAAGATTCCTGAACCTCGCGGTCGTGGTGCGTTTTCAAGACGGATTCTAAAATCGTTGCTTTAAGATGTTCAAATGCATGCCCGGGACTGTTCACATGCCTTAACAGGGGCAAATAAGGGCAGCTTTTTGCATGAGAGCGGTGATTATTGAACCGTATTCTGAAGGGCGTTTCAGTTTGGCCAATATATTGTTGCCTACAAACAGTGCACTCTAGAAGGTATACGACATTAGCGGAGTCATATTTAAAGTTACCTTTTATATTTACGTAGTAGTCTGAAGCCGTGCTGGTGGCGCGGTGTGTAGTGGTCATGTGTGGGCATACTTCTTTACATCGGGGTTTATTACAGTGCATGCAGCCAGTATTTCCCTGTCGGTTATATATATATATATATAGGCCGCCAATGGAATCTGAACCTGGCAACGTTTAAGGCGCGAACCTTATCTAGCGAAGCAAGTCTCGGGGTGTTGTTTGAGGAACTAGACGGCATTAAATGGGATGTAATAGGGCTTAGCGAGGTTAGGAAGACGGGTGAAGCCTTTACGGTGCTGAAAAATGGACACGTCCTATGTTACCGTGGTCTAGAGGACAGAAGAGAACTGGGAGTGGGATTTCTAGTCAATAAAAGCATAGCTGGCAACATAGACGAATACTATAGCATTAACGAAAGGGCCGCAGGTCTTGTAATTAGGCTCAATAAGAGGTACAAGCTCAAGGTGGTGCAGGGCTACGCGCCCACATCCAGCCACGACGACCAAGTAGTGGAACGCTTCTATGAAGATGTGGAATCGGCAATGGCTAAAGTAAAAACACAGTATACCGTAGTTATGGGGGACTTCAATGCTAAAGTGGGCAAGAATCAGGCTGGAGACAAGGCAGTTGGCAACTATGGTCTGGGCTGTAGAAATAGCAGGGGGGACCTCCTAGTTGAGTTTGCAGAACGGAATAACCTACGGATAATGAATACCTTCTTCTGTAAACGGGAGAGTCGGAAGTGGACCTGGAGGAGCCCGAATGGGGAGCACAAAAATGAAATAGACTTCATATTATGCGATTACCCTGGCGTTGTGCAGGATGTGGAAGTGCTCGGAAGGGTAAGGTGTAAGTGACCACCGTATGGTAAGATCTCGAGTTAGGCTAGATTTGAGGAGGGACCGCAACAAGCTAGTACGAAAGAAGCCAATAAATGAGCTAACAGTAAGACATAAAGTAGAAGAATTCAGGATCGCGCTGCAGAACTGATATTCCGCCCTTAACATGGAAGCCGAGCTTACGACACAGGAAGCCAGCGACAACCTTACACACATTATCACGGAATGTGCAGTAGAAGTCGGGGGCACTATGGCTAGACAGGATACTGGTAAACTTTCACAGGAGACGAAAGATCTAATCAGGAAACGGCAAACCATGAGAATCTCTACCGCAGCTGACAGAATAGAACTAGCCGAGCTCTCGAAGTTAATCAATAAGCGGAAGACAGCTGACATACGGAAGTATAATATGGAGAGGATCGAATACGTTGTAAAAAACGGAGGTAGCCTGAAAGCAGCGAAGAGACGTCTCGGCGTGGGGAAAAATCAGCTATATGCACTTAAGGATAAGCAAGGTAATGTCATCACAAATAGGGATAAAATAGTCACAGTGGCCGAGGAGTTCTATAGAGATCTGTACAGTAGCCGGGACATACAGGATTATGCCGAACGAGACAGTAGTTCAGAGGAGATAGACATCCCACCAGTAACGACCGAAGAAGTAAAGAAGGCTTTGAAAGAAATGAAAGGGGGCAAAGCACCTGGTGAGGATCAGATAACAGCAGACCTCTTGAAGGATGGCGGAGAAATTGTACTTGAAAAACTGGCAAACCTGTATACGCAATGCCTAATGACCGCAATGGTACCGGAATCTTGGAAGAACGCGAACATCATCCTAATCCATAAGAAAGGCGACATGATGGACTTGAAAAATTACAGGCCGATCAGCTTACTGTCAGTCGTCTACAAGGTATTTACAAAGGTAATCGCTAACTGAATCTCTGCAACCTTAGATTTCAGTCAACCTAAAGAACAAGCAGGGTTCCGTAAAGGTTACTCAACAATGGACCATATTCACACGATCAATCAGGTGATAGAGAAGTGCGCTGAGTATAATGAACCCCTATATTTAGCCTTCATAGATTATGAGAAAGCATTTGACTCGGTCGAAACCCTAGCAGTCATTCAGGCATTACGGAACCAGGGGGTAGATGAGCAGTACATAAGAATACTAGAGGATATCTACAATGGGTCTACAGCTACCATCATCCTCCATAGGGAGAGCAGTAAAATACCTATAAGGAAGGGTGTCAGACAAGGAGACGCAATCTCTCCAATGTTATTCACAGCATGCTTACAAGAAATATTCAGAACGCTGGATTGAGAACAGGTGGGAGTAAGGGTTAATGGAGAATACCTCAGTAACCTCAGATTTGCTGACGACGTTGCGTTGCTAAGTAACTCGGGGGACGAATTGCAAAGCATGCTTTCTGCACTGGGCGAACAGAGTAGAACCGTGGGCCTGAAAATTAATATGCAGAAAACTAAAGTAATGATCAATAACCTCGGGACAGCACAGCAGTTTGAGATAGGTGGCGAGGCAGTGGAAGTGGTAAGCGAATATATCTACTTAGGCCAAGTTGTGACCCCAGATCCCAACCATGAGGCAGAGATAATTAGAAGAATCAGAATGGGGTGGGGTGCATATGGCAGACATTCCCAGATAATGAATAGCAGCCTACCATTGTCGCTGAAGAAGAAAGTGTATGACAGCTGCATATTACCGGTACTCACCTACGGGGCAGAAACTTGGAGGCTGACTAAGAGGGTTCAACTTAAATTGAGAACGACTCAGCGGGCAATGGAGCGGAAAATGCTAGGTGTAACATTAAGGGACAAGAAGAGAGCGGAGTGGGTCAGGGAGCAAACTGGTGTTAAAGACATATTGGTAGAAATTAAGAAGAGGAAATGGACGTGGGCAGGGCATGTAATGCGAAGGCAAGATAACCGCTGGTCGTTAAGGGTAACAGAGTGGATCCCTAGAGAAGGCAAGCGCTGCAGGGGGCGGCAGAAAATTAGATGGGCAGATGAGATCAAGAAGTTTGCGGGGATAAATTGGTCACGGTTGGCACAGGACCGAGGTAATTGGAGAAGACTGGGAGAGGCCTTTGCCCTGCAGTGGGCGTAGATGGGCTGGTGATGATGATGATGATATATATATATATATATATATATATATATATATATATATATATATACAGTTGAACACGGATATATCGAATTATTGTCTATTTCGAACAGTGCAAACATCCCCTTGAAAATCTCATGCAAAAGTATAGGGCTGTTGTGCGCGTGTATCGAACTCCTGATCACGGGCAAATTCGATATATCGAATTCCACGCCGAAGGTGCCCCTGAAAGTTTGCTTCCTCTGGTGGGGTGGAGTTGATGATAATGTTGACTCATCGCAGGAGCTGCCTGGCTTGGTGAGACAGAGGCGGCGTCCGCGGCATTATGTCGCTTCGATGGCCTTCAACAGCTGTTTTCACGCTAGCACGAGGGGCAGCTCCATGATAGCTAGAACGCCGATAGTGGTTGGGGCGAAAGGTCATAAAGGAGCAAAAGAAATTGACCGGAGGCACTCTTTTTCTGTGATTGAGCTGTTTGGTGGCTCGTGCAGGGGGACCGATGCGGCGTTGTAGGTTTGCTTTGTCCAAGGCATTCATTTCGGAGCAACGGAGGAGGCAATTCGTCGGGTGCAGGCTGCTGAAAAGATGTTGGTTGAAAAGCCGTTCGGAATTCCTCGCAGTAGTTTTGAGGGCGATGCACGCGTCAAGGTTGACGGAAATGCGAATGCTGCCCAACCCGCCCCGGCTATTCCGGAGCGTGTCGGGTGCAAAGCGACTTCGTTGCACGCCTCCAGATGGGGGAGGTGTTCGGTTCGGATACTGAAGATAACGGCACTCAGTGCCTGACAACGTTCCAAACCGCCTACTGCAGCCGAGGTTACGTCAGCGTTATTCGCCTCTGTTGTGGCACAGTGTACGGCGTTGATTTTCTCATTTGTGCGTGTTTGTAATCTTGAAGACAATTTGGCGGACTTTACGACGCAGAAGAAAAAACAAGCGAAGCTCAAAGGCATTTCAATGATAAATAAAGTGCGGTGGACATCATGCTGCGGTTCTGATTTTCTGTGCTTTGAGGGTCAAAACGGTGAACTACCGTTTTCCACGACTTCAGAAAACTCTCAGTGATGTGCGGAGTTGTCAGATAATCTTCAGATAGGCGTATTTTATATATCGAATTACCGATATATCGAATTCTTTCGCGATCCTATATAGAGAAAGATAGGTCGGCAGCCTACAACGCCAAACGAGGCATAGGGGTGTTGTTAGGCTCTTTTTTTACTATGGTTAATGAAGTTAACATTTTTTAAATATAAGGAAGAAAGAAAGAAGGAAAGAAAGAAAGAAAGAAAGAAGGAAAGGAAGAAAGAAAGAAAACCACGCGCCCAGAGTGGGGACCGAACCCACGTCTTTCGATTAGATCTCGAATGCCTTACCAATTCGGCTATCTGGGCGACTGTGTTCTCCTTCACTTCAAAGAGCCTAACAACACCCATATGCCTCCTTTGGCGTTGTAGACTGCCGACCTATATTTCTGTATTTCCCTAACGAGCCCCTCATTTCCTAACTATGTTAATCTGCGAAAGCCTAGCGAGGGTCTCGGTTTTGGCAGCCTTGATGCCAAGGTAGCATAAGAGGGCTTCCCGCCAGTTACCCGCTCATGATAGGCTGTAGACATGCGAGTCACGCCCCGGGGGTTGAAAAAGAATGTCCCCTTCTCCCCGTCCAGTCAGAGTGGCGCTGGCTACCACCCTCAAGCGTTCGATACAGTTCTAGTGAATATAAATACCCCAGAAAGTGAAGGATAACACAGTCGCCCAGATAGCCGAATTGGTAAGGCATTCGAGATCTAATCGAAAGGCGTGGGTTCGGTCCCCACTCTGGGCGCGTGTTTTTCTTTCTTTCTTTCTTTCTTTCTTCCTTATATTGAAAAAATGTTAACTTCATCAACCATAGTAAAAAAAGAGCCTAACAACACCCCTATGCCTCCTTTGGCGTTGTAGACTGCCGACCTATCTTTCTGTATTTCCCTAACGAGTCCCTGATTTCCTAACTATATATATATATATATATTGTAAGGAGACAGGACGCTTCTCTCAGGAAGGCAGCAGATCGAGCGGTTCCACCTTTACTCGTCGGATCGTGACTCCACAACTCAGAAACTCATGATGATGATCATGTACAGATGACGATTATAATGGTTATGTACAGGTGAGAGATTGGCCACAGCGGTGGACGGTGAATAGGCATGGTCTACGACAGTTCCACGAGTCTACGAGTACACGAGTAAGCGCTCCCATTTTCCCCCCTCGTGGTTGGAAGCGGCCGCCGGGCCGCGGGAATTTAAGATGCACGGTGGATAAAACGCTTCATGCGAGAAACGTGCACAATTTCACTTGCGCGCCTGCGACGGTCTGTGGAGACAGTTGCCGGGGACACTCGATAATTTACCGGAGAAGTTTGCTCGGTGACGATGTAGGGGCCAATATACCGGTGCAAAAACTTCTCGCACAAGCCAGGTGAGCGGATTGGCGTCCAGAGTAACACCTTATCGCCAGGGCGGAAATGGACGTCGCGGTGAGTGGCATCATACTGGGTTTTCCGTTGTTGCTGCGTGGCTTCAGTGTTCAGGCGGGCGAGCTGACGGCAGTGATTGACCCGTGAGATGAATTGGTCGGAAAACGGAGTTGCAGGGGACACCGGAGCAGTGAAGGAAGCAGTGTCCATAACAAAGGAAGGGGAAAGGCCAAAAACGAGGAAGAAAGGTGAATAGCTGGTGGTGCGCTGAACAGCCGCATTATAGGCAAATGTTACAAAAGGGAGAACGTGGTCCCAGTTGGTGTGGTCTGGCTTAATATACATTGACAGCATGTCGGAGAGAGTCCTATGAAATCGTTCGGTAAGGCCGTTAGTCTGCGGGTGGTAGCTGCTACTCGTTTTATGAACGGTATTGGCAGCTCTTAGCACTTCGGCAAGAACTTGAGATAAAAAGGCCCTGCCTCGGTCGCTCAAAAGCACGCGAGGTGCACCGTGACGCAACACGATGCATTGTAGAACAAAATCGGCGATTTCTTGGGCGCATCCAGATCTTAGGGGTGATGTCTCGGCGTATCGGGTTAACTGATCAACCGCAGTCACAATCCAGCGGTAGCCGGCTGGTGTGCATGGAAGCGGTCCGTACAGATCAATGCCCACCGATTCAAAAGGTATTGACGGACAAGGAAGTGGCTGTAGCGGACCGGGTGCAGGTGACGTGCTGCGCTTCCGGTGTTGGCATTTGGCACAAGAGGAAGTATACTTGGCCACGTTTGTGGAGAGTCCAGGCCAAAAGTAGCGACTACGGATGCGGTCGTAGGTTTTCGCGAAACCAAGATGTCCTGCCGTGGCGTCATCATGAAACGCCTCTAAGATGGCTCTCCGCAGCAGCTGAGGTACAACGGGGACCCACCTGCTGCCTTCAGGGTGATGACTGCAGCGATGGAGGACTCCATCCACAAGCCGGAAATTCCTTAGCTGTCGACGTAGGCGACTGTTGGGAGGTGGTGTGGAGCCTTGCATCCTGTCCATTATTGTGCGACAATAAGTGTCGCTTCGCTGGAGTTCCGGCAGGTTAGCTGGATTATCAACCATTGCATGAAGAATAGGTGTGACCGATAGAGTGGCGTGGTTTGCAGGGAAGGTAGAGGCAGACGACTGCGGCAAAGGGCATCGTGAAAGGGCGTCTGCGTCTATGTGCTTCTTTCCCGACTTGTAGGCGACGGTAAAATTATACTGCTGGAGACGGAGAATCCAACGTC
This sequence comes from Haemaphysalis longicornis, assembly GCF_048455015.1. Classification (NCBI taxonomy): domain Eukaryota; kingdom Metazoa; phylum Arthropoda; class Arachnida; order Ixodida; family Ixodidae; genus Haemaphysalis; species Haemaphysalis longicornis. The sequence continues at coordinate 71,864,469 of NW_027526385.1, read as the reverse complement.
CCAGGCGTCCGGAGAGGTTCTTGAGCGTGGATAACCAGCATAACGCGTGGTGGTCCGTGACGACCGTAAAATGCCTGCCGTATAAGTAAGGACGGAACTTTTGAATGGCCCACACAACAGCGAGGCACTCCTGCTCTGTAATGGTGTAGTTCTGCTCGGACCGACTAGCATAGGCGACTACTCGCTCCCGCTGATGACAGTCAAGTTGTAGCAAGACTGCTCCGATGCCCTGGCCACTGGCGTCTGTGTGCAGAATTGTTGGCGCAGCATCATCAAAATAGGCAAGCACTGGATTCGATGTTAGGGCGACTTTAAGGAACTGGAAAGCCCGTTCGCACTCATCATTCCAATCAAAAGCGATGCCAGGGCGCAGGAGGTGGTTCAGGGGAGAAGCAATAGTCGCGAAATTTCGGATGAAGCGGTGAAAATATGATGCTAGCCCGAGGAAGCTGCGAAGGTTTTTCTGTTGTAGTGGACGGGGAAAATTTAGAACGGCGGAAATTTTCTCTGGGTCGGGTTGGATTCCATTTTTGCTGACGACGTGTCCCAATACTTTTATAGATTTGCTGGCGAAAGTGCACTTTTTTGTATTCAGCTGCAGCCCTGCATTTGAGAGGCACGTAAGCACTTCATCTAGACGTTGCAGGTGTTGATGAAACGTAGTTGAAAAAACAACGATGTCGTCCAGATAGCAAAGACAGCTTTTCCATTTGAGCCCACGGAGCACAGTGTCCATCATTCGCTCAAATGTAGCCGGAGCGTTACACAGACCAAAGGGCATCACGTTGAATTCGTAGAGCCCATCTGGTGTAGCGAAGGCAGTTTTTTCTTTGTCCTCTTCGTGCATCGGGATCTGCCAATATCCAGAGCGTAGGTCAAGACTAGAGAAATATTCTGCCCCTTGGAGACTGTCCAACGCGTCATCAATGCGAGGCATCGGGTATACATCCTTACGAGTTATCTTATTTAACGCACGGTAGTCAACTCAGAATCGAACTGAACCATCCTTCTTCTGCACAAGCACAACCGGCGATGACCACGAACTTGATGAGGGGCGTATGACATCGCGCTTTAGCATGTCGGAAACTTGTTCTTCTATAATTTTTCGTTCGTGCGAAGATACTCGGTACGGGCGACGGCGTACAATGGCCGAGCCGTCGGTTTGAATCCGATGCGCGGCGACCGACGTACGTTTCAGTGTACTGGAAGTCACGTCGAAGGATGCGCTGTGCTTCCGCAGAACGGTCAGCAATCGTTCCCTCTGCGCCGCCGTGAGATCTGGGCTAACAGTGGCAGCAATGCCAGGCACATCATCCGAGGGGGCACGATGCCGCGTGAGCGAAGGTGTACCGGTGTCAGACAAGATCGAAAGAGGCTCGCTGTCGACTACTGAGGCAACGGTCATGCCCTTACGTAGCAATATGGGCTCATTGGTGGTGTTGAGCGCTGCCAGAGCTGCAAATCCCCGCGAAAAGCGAACGAGGCAGGTAGACATGGCGATTCCTCGGGGAATCAAGCGGCTCGCAGGAGAAGCTATCACGTCACCTTCAAAAATGTTGTCCGATGAAACCTACAGGACTTCTTCGCAACCGGGCGGGAGGACGTGGTCAGCATGCAGAGTTAAAAACTGATGCCGCAAGTTCGCAGCAGCTGTAAAATCTGTATCTGTAATTTGAATAGCTGGATGGCGACAGGATATAACGGCGGAAGCTGAGGACAGAAAGTCCCATCCCAAAATCAGTTCATGAGAGCACTGTGATAGGACCGCAAATCGGATGTGATGACGATCTTTCCCGATGAAGACTTGTGCAGTACAACTTGCGACAGGCCGCATAACATGTCCGTTTGCATTAAATAACGAAGGGCCAGAGTAAGGGGTCTTCACTTTTCGTAGACGAGCACACAGATTAGAATCCATACAGAAAGGCTGGCTCCGGTGTCAACTAAGGCTTGCACACAAATTCCTTCCACTTCCACAGATAAAACATTTGACGGGTGCTCTGGAGGAGTTTCAGTCAGTCCAAACGATGAAGTTTTCCCTCCACAAACTGCAGCGCCTAGTTTTCCGGTTGGAGGTCAGGGTCACGAGACACGGGGCGAATGGGCGACACAAAACGACGGGGAGGCGTGGGTGAACGACGTCGCGAGTCACGACCTTTGCGCCAACGGTCCATTAAATCTTGAGGGGACGGAGAGTGCTGTCCAGGAGAGTAGGCAGGTCTTTGAAGGGTGTAGTTGAAGCGGACGTCATGTTCGTAAGGTGCGTAGCCTCTCCGTTCATCTTGCAGACGTCGTCGGCAGAAACGCGCGATATGGCCTCGAATGCCGCCGTAGAAGCAAACCGGGCGTTCGTTGGAACGAACGGCGAAGCGTGGCCGCCAGTTTGAATAAGTACTCTGCACGGAACGTCGGGGCGAGATGGCTGCTAACTGGCCGAGCATGGTCGGAGATGACGGAAGGTCCACTGGCACAACGGGTGGTCGTTGCAGTGCGTCCGCGTAAGAAGCACCGATGGGAGCAACTGGATGACAGTTGCGAGGACTGCCAGTCATTGACGCCAACTCTTCTTTGATGACTTCTCGCAAATCAGTTGCTGGCTGGGAGCAGCGGTCCCCGTGAGCACAGGAGTTGAGGGAGCTTTGTTGCTGGAGCTCCTCGCGGATGATGCTGCGTATCAAAGCTCGCAACTCTGGCTCTGGCGGAAGACGAGCGAGTCCCGTAGTCGGCTGTAGGCGGATCGAGTGAAGTTGGTCAAAGCGCTGACACGCGGCCCTGATGTCATTTACGCTTGATGGATTTTGCAGCGCGAGGGCGTTAAAGGCAAAATCAGCAATTCCCTTAAGGACGTGCTTGACTTTGTCGCCTTCCGACATATCTGGGCTAACGCGACGGCAAAGAGCGAGGACATCCTCGATATACGACGCGGACGTTTCATCGGGATGCTGCATGCGGGTTTCAAGTGCCTTCTTTGCTACATCCACGCGAGCGGACGATACGCCGAAAGCCTTGCGAAGCTCTTCGGTGAATGTAGCCCAATCAGTCAACCTGTCCTTGTTATTCAAATACCATGTCTCGGCAACTTTGGTCAGGTGGAATCCGACATTTTGAAGCTTAAATCCGTCGTCCCACCTGTTAAACTGGCTGACCCTGTTGTATTGTTCCAGCCAGTCTTCGACGTCGTCACCACGAAGGCCAAGGAAGAACGGGGGTTCGCGCTGGTGGCAGGTCACCAGGAATGGCTGTGAGGCAGAAGCGGGTGCATTCGGGGCGCTCTCTCGCTCCATCGGAGGGCTTCGCGCCGACAAAAGGCGGCCGGAACGGAGCTCCAGGGGTGTAGCTGGACTAGGTAGAGGCCGGGAGAAAGCGCAACCTTCACCACTTGTAAGGAGACAGGACGCTTCTCTCAGGAAGGCAGCAGATCGAGCGGTTCCACCTTTACTCGTCGGATCGTGACTCCACAACTCAGACACTCATGATGATGATCATGTACAGATGACGATTATAATGGTTATGTACAGGTGAGAGATTGGCCACAGCGGTGGACGGTGAATAGGCATGGTCTACGACAGTTCCACGAGTCTACGAGTACACGAGTAAGCGCTCACAATATATATATATATATATATATATATATATATATGTATACTGAGCTTTGAATATAAGGTGGTGTATGACTGAGACTACGGATTTTGAAGGAAAACAACGCCTTATAGTCTAATAACTACGGTATTTGACAAACGTGGCCGCGCACATGCACTTCAAGTGCGCCCTTATTTTTGAACCGTACTTGAAGAATCGCCGAACCAATCAACGAGTTGGTGGGCTAAACCTAACCAAAAGGTACCAAACTACCTTCATTTTCGGAAAGAATTCGTGAAATGGACCTAAGAGAACACGTGGCAGTAAAAAAGCAGTAGTTTTCGCGAAGCAATTAAACCACTGTGGCTCGAACGAAGGCCGCTAGTGTGAAAACCCACGACTATACCTAGGTAACTGAGGCCGAACAGCGGAGTCATGTTAGCAGTTGACCAGGACAATAGGAGTATTCTAAGAGAATCAGTAGATGGCGCTTGTAAGGCTGCCTCTTGGCGGCCAGGTTTGTCAAACAGGTGTGCCGGAACACGAACAGAGAATCGCTGTTCGCTGCGCTTGATTCTCGATGACGCGTCCCCGCTAATTCTGGGATTAGCGCCAAATACTCACCTAGCGGTGCTGGGTGGGCATAAAGGAGTTGTAATTGCCATGGCAATGCCGCCGACTTGTTGAGCCAGGAGGCTTTGTAATTGTCATGGTAACAACGCGAGCAGGCGCAACCCAGGGGGGAGGGTTGCTCGTGGGGAATGAGGGGAAGCCGTCTTACCCTCACTTCTCCCTAAGCTACCTATAAACTTGGCTTTGCCACGCGTCTCCCTACACACTAAACTTTCTTACACCCTTTTTGGCCGAAAAAAGTGTAAGAATCTTGTCCCATGGTTAACACCTTTAAAAGGTGTTTTGGCTAAGAAGAGTGGGAGGACGAAAAAAGGGTGTTCGTGTTCATACCCTAGAACAGTGGTTCTCAGGCATGACTCAACCGGGGACCCCTTTCAGGCTTGCGAAATTGATGGGGGACCCCACGATGAAATACATGCCGATCGGTGCCATAGTGTCCCACAATTTGAACTTGTAGCTTACCCCCCACACACACACACGTACAACGCGCACACACTTGCTCGATGCCCACCTTTTGTGCTTGACTTCTATGACGATGCGCGCCACAATGTTAAACAATGTTCTATTGAATCTAAAAGTCGTCTTAACACCTATATGCCGCCTTTTTTGTCTCTGTTTTTTTTTTCATAGCTGGCGTGTTGTGCAAAAAGCCGATGTTAAGTATGCGCTACGCGGAAAAACTAAACGTACATGTCACGCGGCGAAGCCACCTTTTGGCATTGCCAGCCAGTTCTAGCAAAATGGAGGGAAAAATGTGAGGGGTGGGGGGGGAGTTTTGGATGAGGCTTCGCGGACCCCTCAAATGCTCTCGAGGACCCCCTGGGGTCCGCGGACCCCCATATGAGAACCACTGCCCTAGAAAAAGCGTGTACGGTTGCTAAACACCCTGAAATAAGGGTGTGGGCAGCGGAGCTACTCGCGACGCTGTGGATGGCGCATGACAGGCGCATTTAACACGCACAAGTCACACTTGACCATCAAATGAATTGAACAGGAAAAAAACGGGATGCATGCGGACAGCGACTACACACTTACTTGAAAATACATCTTGCTTTTATAGCCAGCAGAGAATAGTTCACAGATAGAGTCGGTGGGCTTGTCGAAATAATACGGTACTTTAACGCTAATTTAGAAATTATGCATTTTGATGTGAGCATATACAAATCAGCATGAGGATTTGCAAAACCTTTTTAATGGCGAGGTAGTTATTCTGTTCAGTAAGGCATAGAATTTTGGTGAATACCAAACATTTCCCGCCATCTCAACGCCCTTCAAGAAGGGTGTTCACTATTCCAACACCCCTTTTTCCAAAAGGGTGAAAAGCTGCAAATTTCGGTGTTGGAAACTAAGAAAAAGAGTCCAAGGATAAAGGGTGCAAGAAAAAGGGTGTAAGAAAAGACCACCAACTGAGAAAAAGGGTGTAAGAGACGTCCAAGGACACAAGGGGAGGTAATAGAAGCTTGTAATATCAGCCGGGACGGGTCGATGCGCGTGAGTCATCCTTCAGTCAGACTGCAAGAAGCAGAGTTGGCGTTTCTCGGGCGACACGTACGGTGATAGGATATTGTGGGTTGTATTTTTTATGTCTGGGGTAATGTTTATTGATAACCTTTGTATAAGTCTTAATCAGTTGAATTATGTCGGTTGGTCGCCCTATATATTTGTTTCTCAATAAATGTTGCCAGTTGCTAGTAGCGCGTCGCCCTGTGTATTTCTCTTCTTAGTCAACGTCTTTCCGCACCAATTTTCAAGATTAATCAACACCAGCTCGCCAAACTTGCCATCCTGTTCAACTTTGAACGTTGGTCCGAATTTACACGGGTGGACCGAACATTTACTACAAGCGGAGTATGTTTTGTACTTCACGATGTTTCACACAATATAAATTGGCTTAGTTTATTACAAGTGAAGCTGTTTAAGCTTGAACTAGGTTCAGTGGCGTTAGAAAAAAAAGACAGAAAAAACTGAGCCCCCTGCAAAGGGACCAGAGGTAAGCTATTATAACAGTGAGGCTGGCTTTAGATCCTGTTCGAGTGTGATCACAAGAGGTGCAAGCGTATGCGCTCCTCTTACTATACCATTTCAAAGGTAATAAGTCTGTTCCGGATTATAAAACGCAAAAAATTGGCGAAGCTTGCAATGGTGGTGTAAGGCTGGAGAAACAGCATGGCTGGGGGTCAACCTAGCTTGTTTCCCTCTTGGATTCACTGTCAGTGTGGGGGAACATCCCCCACACTGAGATCTTTGACACCCCGTGGCATCCCCCACGGGAACATCCTTGTAAAATCTGCCCAAACCTGGGCCCGTTTGCCCGTACGCATAAGTTACCGATTAAGCTCCCGCTTACGAATAAGACGCCAATAAGTCGAAGTCGGCCACGGCAAATAAGCCGATTGCCAGAAAACCCGACGGAAACGCTACCTTAACCGAGCGTTTGTATCAGTTTCGGGCAAACGACTTATTATCTAGACAGCGCTAAAGTCGTAGTTGAGAACTTATTCCCACACTTATCGCGTTCGGGCAAACGGGCCCTGGCCTCACCCCTCAGCACTTAGCCTAGCCTAGCAAGAACATTTCAAAACCTAACATAACTTACCAAAGCCTAGTAAACGTAGCAAAACTTAGCAACATCGTAAGAAACTAGGTCGACCCGCAGCTTCGCCGTTCTTTTTTTTGCAAATAGCACCTATTTCACACCATTTCAGCACCCTACAAAAAGCCAAGCGTACTCCAGTCGGTAAACACCATTTTCGTCACACAACTATAGTCTTTTTTTTTTAATTTTATATGTTTAAATTCATATTTCACGCGCCAAAGCTAAACTTGGGGCATGTGGTGCACCGTATATGGAAACGAGCGATCATTGCAGACGAACAATTTTGTTTTGCTTTTGAACATTTCTTACGTGTAGACGAGGGCATGAGGAACGTCTTGTTCTTTACAGTGCAATTGTACATGCACGCATGGCCTTATTCAATGAGTAGCTGAACACCTTCTCTACACCCTTTCAACACCCTCAGAAAAACCAAGGGTGTTGAAGTTGATCAACATAACTTTTTTCACACAAAAAGGGTGTAGAGCTAGGCAAAGGGTGTTGAGATTCAAGAAAAAGGTTGTAATGGGCTCCCACCCTTTTTCCGCTTATTCTATCTATTTTTAGCGAAAAAGGCTGCAAAAAAAGTTTATTGTGAAGCCTTGTTTCACTAGATAAGGTTACAGAGTATGGGCACTCTTTTCTCCTACTGTTCTATGCCGCCGCCGTGATCATTGGTCCTTTCGCATCACGTGACATTTGTTTACACTTTTACGGGTCCTGGGCACTACCCTTTTGTTGTTTATGCGCTTTCTGTCGGTCAACTATGGTAGTCGCAGCTTGTCCTCCCTGCTCTGCGGCTTCTCGCGACTGGCGTCGTTCCGAACGCGAAGCAAAGATAACGCACTTCGCAATATTGCCGCGAACCGTGTATGCGTTTGTTTGTTTATTTATCGTTTGTTTTAAACGCGGAGCAATTCTTAGGCTCGCCTGGTCCTCCGTCGTTGAAGGCGGCGCCGTCCACACGCTCACTGCGCATGCGCAACTCTCCTCCTTACACCCACAGCTCCGCAATACTACACTATATAAAAAAGAAATAGTTAGCGGCGCCCGGTTTCGATCCCAGGACTCTCTGGCCGCAACGGGAGGTACGCGGTGCTCTTCCCACTACGCTACAAATCCGGGACAGGATAAAGTGCTACGAACGCGCCTTATGTCCTTGACTCATTCAAACTACGTCAAGAAGCTACTGATACAACGAAGGCACGCGAAGCTGAACGTCAACGGAAACGACGAATTGAAAACTTTAGAGGGGGATGCTGAATTTCCCGTGGGAAAGCTGTGGCGGGAAGCGCCACGCGCCTTGCAGCTGAACCAGCCCCGTCCGCAGCGCCTCTGATGGTGATTGTGGCAGGATGCCCCTAGGGATTGGCCAACCAAAGAATCCATCACGAGATAGGTTCGCCATCTTCCCGTAGGGGAACCGCCGAAGAAGAAGAAGAACGAGAAGACAAAGCTGCGAAGAGGAGGGAGTGTACATTGCTCTCAGCCAGTGCACCGATTTCAACAACCTTTACCTCACCAAAGCTGACGGAGACTACCGATTCTACCACAGAGACAACATCGACAAGAACATGATTGGCGAGTTTCGGCGCCTCGAGAACCACCGCCTACTCACCGTAACACAACAGCACTTGCGTGCCTTTGCCACCGGTGTGGACCCGGACGCGGAATTCCCTCTGGCGCTAGTAAACACCAGATCACTCAACATAACGGCCACACAATGGAACCACACGGAACCGCCACGATGCTTCGCATCCTCATCAGGGTTCCCCACGGGAAGATGGTGTAATTTTTTACTGCCCGGCCACGCCCGGCCGCGTATTCCCAAACCATATCCCGTAGGGGCCCAAGCCGACCACACCCCCTAAGCAGGGGCGCAGCCAAAGAGATTTAAAAAATTGCAATTTTTGAACCTCCTTGGACACAGCACCGTGACGTCTCTACCTCTTTGTGCGCGACTTCATGCGAGGTGGATTTCTTCGTTTTTCCCCCTCCCCTCGTTCCGACTGCTTGGCAGGCGGCCGATGGTTTCGCTCCGTGGGCGGGGCTGGCCTGCGGCGCTGGGGAATCTGACGCACATGTGGTAGAAGCTAACCTTTTGTACCTGAGCCCCTGTTCTCTCCGCGCTCTTCTTGCGCACCTGCAGTTGACGCTGACCTCCGATCGTGTTCCTAGATAAGCGCTCGGCTCGGTGCTCGAAGTGCGCGCGCGCGGATGGACGCTTTCACGCGCATGTGGCAATTATACACGGTCCGGAAAGCAAACACCCTTATTGAAAGCTCACTCTACAGCACACAGAAGGGTATACAATTGAGTTGGGTGCTCTTTCACTATATACACAGCTCAAAACACGATTCGATGCTGCAGGTAAGGATTACAAGAAAGGCAGCCAATTACCCATGACTACATTTACAAACTGTCCTACTCTTGCGAAATATTACAGCTGCATGAGCTGCTACATTTTGGAACTTTCATAAGCACTATTACATTGAATTTCGTTAACATTAACTTCATTGCATTATTCTTTATCAGGAACAGTGCCACTAAGGAAAACATTGACATTTTGTTAACAGCAATGGAAGGTGTGAATCGTTCTTGCAAGGGTGATACATTGATAAGAAAGACACCAACTCAAACGTACACGTTTTGCACTCGGTCATGAATTCTCCATAATTTACACTGCTGGTCATAACAATTTAGGCAAACAATATCGAAAATATATACCAACCAAGGGCTAAGTAATAGTTCGATTGTACAGCAACTGAAGTACTCGAGGAGTTTGATATATGTCTTCTGTACAGGGCTATTGACCACAGTCTCTTCACTGAAGCCACCAGGCCGAGTTTGATATCACTAATCATGCGTGCTACAACTCACGGTGTTGCCAATGTCGATTAGTTATTATTAACAATTTGTGCTTGATGCACACAGAGATTTTGCTGCATAAGATACGTTATTTAAAAATAGACAGCTCCAGCAGGATCCGAATGGCGCTGATGCCCCCCCTGTAATCGGGAAGGCACACCAAATCGTTACCACTTAATTTGGCTCTGTCCATTATTCGACCGTAATCGTCACCAGCTTTTAACTCTAGGTCCCGCCCCTGCGACTGAACAGGAACATGTTAGTCGGGTCCGTGACGATCCCACCGCACTAGAAGCAATTACCGAGTAAGCCTTTGAAAACAGACTCTACAAATTGGTGTAGCAGCCTGGCCGACTTCCCCGTTCGGTATACAATGTGAACTGTCTGCAGCGTGCGCTGTTTTCAGTGTGAACCGCATTGTCCACAGTGTGAACTGTACATTTAAGTATGAACTGTGCGTCGTGCTGCCACTGACTGACTTTAATGTGTTCATTTTGCGATTGGGACCCCAAGACTGCAACTGTGTTCATTGTGCGAGTTGTGACCTTCCCCTTTTCTCCTCATCCTTGCTCCCCCAGGGCCCCATAGCCTCTCATTTAATGCAGTGTTACACTCACTCAGATACGTATATTCTTTTCGCTGGGACTAATGAGTAGTTGCCCGTGAGCTTGAAGTCACGGTAGTCACAGCAGAGATAAAACTAAGTAAAAAAGTTATCTCCTTGGCGCACTATTTTTACGATAGTGATCTCGGAGTCCAAATAGTGGCAAAAAATTGTCACTTTTAGAGATCCACTGATGGGTATAGATGAGCAGTTTGTGTCTGTCTCCTGCGATGCATTTTTGGCTACCACATATATATATTTCTGTATTGTCTGGTCTTTTAATTCCCCAGCATTGTGTCACAGCTCGTGCATCAACTGTAAGCCACACACACGCAAAAAAGTATACAAATGTATAAACAAGAAATAGCAGGAATAAAAATATAAATAGTACAACACAAGTTGCCCGCGGAGCGAAACCATCGGCCACCCGCAAAGCAGCCGAAACGGGGGGAGGGGGAAAAAAGAAAAAAATCCACCTCGCATGAAGTCGCGCACATATAGGTAGAGACGTCACGGTGCTGCGTCCAAGGAGGTTAAAAAATTGCAATTTTTTTAGCCCCATTGGCTGCGCCCCTGCTTAGGGGGTGTGGTCGGCCTGGGCCCCTACGGGATATGGTTTGGGAATACGCCGCCCGGCCCTGTTATCTGTGTCAAGCGATGCGCGTCTTGCATTCTTTATTTTTATGCCGCACGGGCTATCGCATTCAGATAAGCAGACTGTTTAGTCTGAACGTCACTAGCCCGGAATAATCTTCTCTGATCTACAATGTTCTGGATGTAAATCGACGGTTCCAGAAACACTCGCGCCGAAAGATAAAAGCCTGCAGAGCAGACGCCACGGCATTCCGATCGTCGACGCTCGCTCGCACACGTCACTTTGTTGACTGCTGCTTCGCCGCCTGTGTATTCTTTCAGTTGTTAGGGGAGCACAAGTTCGCTCCAATAAACGTGTTTTCCTTCAAGACAACTGCGTCGTCTCTGGCTTCGTGACAACATTTCAGCTTCAGAAGTGTGTTCGAAGATGCCGTGTTGCTGCGTCTTCGCCAGTGTTGTTCGCAAATGGCCTCGTCAGAGTTTGCAGTTAGGCCGCAGAACCGGCAGTCTGGCAACACTGATGAACACCAAAATAGCCTCCGTTGCTCACTTGCCTGCGTCAGTGCCAGTACTCGGTATCTTATCTAGTGACAGGCCCACTGAGATCGGCGTGGAGCCATGTTGTGGCGTACAGTGCTTAGACGCACTGTAAAATTTACACCCTTGCGGGTGTAAATAACTGTCCAACACCCTTACACCCTAGCAGAAAAAAACAAGGGAAAAGACCCTTACCGGTGCTTTGTCGTTTATAACACCCTTACACCCTAACAAAAACATGAGAATACATCCTTTCAAAGGGTGTTAATCGTTAATTATAGCCTTTCAATGGGTGTGTTTTTATTCGATAAATTGTTAAGGTGTCAGTTATAGACAAAAGGTGTATATCAATTTACAGTGCAGTAAACACAACAACGGAAATCATGATTTAATGTTACGAAAAGACTAATGTGCGCGAACGCGACGCGCGGCAATTAACACTGATGTACAATACGAAGTAGCAATAGTTGACGTCAAACAGCACAGGAATAAACAGTTAAAAAATTGTGGATGATCCCTCTTTCATAGGAATAGGCAAAACAGGAAAGTGAAAGGGTCCTTCACAGGAGCCGTTGAATGCTAAAAGAACCTCCTTCATATGCGAAGGGTTCAAACGTCAATTCATGTGGCAAAGAGCTCAAATTCACCTTTGAGTTACCTGAAGAGGGATACCTTCAGTTCCTCGATTTAAGCACCTTTTCCATGACGGTCAGGTGTGCTGGAGATACCATCCCCGGTCCAAAAAACCAGTCCTTAACTACGATTCGGCCCATTCTAAGATTGTGAAAAGGCGTATCGCCAAAAACTGCATGCGCGCTGCTCTCAAAAAGTCCTGTTGCCACCAAGTTGCATGTAGCCTTCAGAATCAAGCTCGACGCCTGCGCAATGCCGGTTTTCCTGCAGAATTGCTGGCTTCCATAGCTGGAAGCTTGATCAAAGAAGCAAATTCAGGGAGCCAGGTTAGAGTGAATCAACCTGAACCCCAGAAGGCGCGGCCTGTGGTCGTGCCGTAGTAGCCGTACGTGCACAACCTGTCCCACCGGCTCAAAAAAATGGTGGGAAGGTGCGGCACCCAGGTTGTTTTTTCGGCGCCAGGCAAGCTTGCACGTATGTGCAAAGCCATAAACAATGAAGTTGGGAAGGCTGGCTGCACAACTGAGTGCACCACACGCTTCGTGGAATGTAAAGTAAGTGCGGTGTACAGGATTCCACTAGATTGTGAAAAATGCTACGTCGGAAGGACAGGACGCTGCATTAATGAAAGATTGAGAGAGCACCGTGCAGCAGTAAATTCATTGGTGGGGAGAGGACATTTGGCAGATCAGTGCCGGCGGTGCTCTTGCATGCCTGACTTTCAGGGAACACGCGTCCTCCTCAGCTTTAAGACGCAACTACAAAGAGAAATCTTCGAGGCGTTCTCTATTATTAAGGAAAATAACGAATGCGTAAGCACTCCGTCGCGGGCTTTGCACACAAAAGAAAAAGCCTATCTACAGCGTCAATCACATTTTCTCTGAAATCTGCGCCTTACGTATCTTTTTAGTGTTTCTGCGCATTTGTGTGTATGTATTTAGCCTTTCTTGCCAATAAAGCGTACCGTGTCACTGTCTTTTCTTCTGTTCCTGTCTAGTGCGCTTTTTACCATGCCGAAGTCTTATCAGAACCAGTTGCTACTTTCGCCTTTTGTAACCGAAGTGCTATTCACCAATTTAGAAATCGTAGTCCCATTCGTGGCAAGCAGTGCGCAAAAGGTAGCCTTTCTCTAGCGGCCTGATGTCTGTATGTGGTTTGAACATTTTGTTTTTCCGCCATGCAAACCAATCCTTAATGTATCTTTGCCGTACGACCACTTAATACCGTCGGGTACGGGTCACCCAGGAGGTGCTGTCGAACAAGTTAATCAAGCCGTGCGAAGCCACCGCACAATGACGCGAAGCTGCACCAAAACAGGCCTAAAACAACCGTCGCTAAAGCAGACGACAAATCCGTATCGCCGACGCCGGCGAGAAGGCACTTCGCCGCGGGGAACGCTGGGTAAATTCGCCGCGCCATCTCTAGTGTGCTCCGTGAGTAAAACCCTTCGCCCCCCTCCCCCTCACCCCCTCCCCCCGCCGCCTCCGCCGCGTTGGGAGTTTAGTGTCCCACACGCCTCGAAAGAACCGTCGGCTGGTAGGGCTAGAAAGCTTTGCTTTAAAAACGGAAAACGGGGAGAGGAGGAGAAGCGTTTTGCCCACCAAGCGCCGCGGCGACCACGAGCGGGTAAATAGAACCGAAACTCACCGAAGGTAACACTGGCCTGGCTGAGCTTGTCTATTTGTTTCACAGCGACCAGGATCTGGCGGACTACGTCGCTCTGTGGGTGCTGCAGTTCGCGTCACTGGGCGGCGTCAAGGCGTCGCCACTGGCTCGCATTCATTACCGCTACGCGGCGCTGCTCAACGAACCCCCCTCTGCGGAACGCCGATGCCTGGACTTGATGGAGCCCATGATGCGGGACTACATGCTCGCCACGCTCCGCATCACGCATGTCTTCGAAAACGAAGACGTGCACGAGACGGCCAAGGAAAAGGTGAGCCGCCACCTTCACCTCTCGCCGGCGGTGCAAGAACAAGACCGGAGGGGAAACGGCGCTTGCTAATGTGGCCAGATAAGGTCACAAGGGTTTGACCTAGGTTTCGGCTAGCGGCATCTGTCGCGGAAGAAGAAACTGCGGGGCTGCCGTGATCGGAATTTCACTGCGCAGCTACGGGATGAATTGCGGCTGTTACCATTTCGTCCATCAGCTGCCGCTACTCTCTTCTTCGCCGTTCCAGCTACGAAGCTTTCCAGTCCGCTTTGGTTTTTGTTGTGATATTATCTGGTCACTCGCCCGCGCCCGGAGCAATGGGCCTTCTCAGCTCCTCTATATATTTTTGTTCCGTGCTTGAACGCAAACAAACCGGGGAAGCGGGGCTGTGTCACGTACTTTAACAATCAATTCTCTTATTCTATTCTATCTATAAGCAGCAGCTGTGCCCTGTTTTTGTCACGTGATCAACAACAATTGCGGTTATCGACACAGGCTCAGACGGCCATGAAGGCTCTGGTGAACCACGTCAAGCAGTTCCTGGCGAAGTCGGCTTTGGCAGCAGACGACCTCAGCGAAGCTTTCAGCCTGGTGAGTGCTATGGAATGGAACAGCCGAATGTTCCCGCACCTTGTTCAACCGCGGACTGATTCCTCCTTTAAAGGGACAGTGAAGTGAATTTGTCAAGCTCCCGGTTTTGCTTGCACTGCGTAGACTGGTTCAAATTACCACACTTTTCATCGTTTATCCGGTTGATAAGTCAGTAATTATTTTATAAAGCGGTAAAGAAGAAAAACTACCATGCGCGGTCTGTGGCGGCCGCACCAACTAAAGGCTGTGACGACGGGAGGAGATGCACTTTGATTAGACGATGCCCAATGTTAGCATTCAAACAAGTTTTGGTTTCGGTACTGTAAGACAACATGCTTGACATCCGACGGCATCGTTGGATGGGCGTTCTCGATATCTCAGTAATTGTCGTACCGCGCTTCTGCCATGTTGTCGGCTGTAAAATGCCTAACATAAGCCTCCCAGGACGGCTTGGAATCGTAGCACTCACTAGCCGAGGCCTACGCAGTGGATGAACGCCCTCCACGTCACCGCAGACGCTCAAATGACATGCCATTTTCCCGCATATTCGGAGCTCGCCTCACTCATGCCTGTATCATAAAAAGCGTGTTCGCACCAGGCCAAAGGTCTGCTGATTCTGGCCTGTGCCCACTGCCCTCAAGTATTCGGTGCTTGTGGCAACAGCACGCCAACGAGAACTCGCTAGCGCTTCAGTGTCAATCTGCGTGCGTTCTGCGAACTCGCTCGTGGAGCAGTGAACGTTACGGCCCAAAAATGGTGAACTTAGTTTAGAAAACATCGGCCCCAAACGAAAAAATCAACTTGCAAAAAAAAGCATGTACCTGCGGGGATTAAAACTTGCGACTTGCAAAACAATATTCCTACCGCTTCAGACCACTGGGCCACGAGCCAGTACTGCCAAGCTCGGATATATAAGGTATATGATGTTACAACCAATTTACACTTATTTAGTGTTAGCATTTCAAGTACTTTAGATGAGTATTTGTTTGTATAGCAGTCGTGCCGTAAGCGTTCCCCAAACTTCCACAATATCTCACGTCTAGCAATTGCATTTCTTTGACGGAAAAGCGTTCGCAGATGTGCGGGCGTGCTGCTGACCGCTGTGCTTGTTCACCCAGCGCAAAAAAGTGCTTCCTGCTTTCTAGTATTACGCTGTACGGTAAACGTTTCAGTTGATTTTATTTCCTTAGTATCTATATTGACTTCGCTGACTGTCCTCCCGCCTTCAAGTGGCCTTAGATTTTCCTACTGGCGTACCAGTCAGCAAAGAGTCGCATGTGCACTTGTGCAGCGCTTGTGTGGAGCAACCCGGACTCGGAGCTTGATACAGTGGGCAAACTAACAAAGTAAAGGCACATTCTTCCATTCACAAAAGTGTTGCGGCTTAGTTTCAACTGAGCGAGCGAATTGCGACGACCCTTCGGCGGCCGGCGGACTAAACGCTGGGCCGACTGACTCTGTCGGAAGGTCGGCGAGCCGTGCAGTAGCGCAGCCAATTGCCAGCTCCTCTCCTCCTGACGTCACACAAAAACGCCACAAAAATGAGCGAGGGTGCAGAGAGGAGGACAGCATTTTCGAATTGATTTTTCTGCTAAATAAATTCGCATAAACGCGCTCAGAGTGGTCGAAACATGGCCTATGGATTCCCGACTACAATTTGCGCTAGTAATCCCGCAATGTTTACAAATCACTTCAGTGTCCCTTTAAAGAGTTCGTGACCTAACGCGCAAGGAATCCTGTTTCAGAAAAAACGGGCGTCGTCGTCGGGGTTCCCAGTGAGGGAAAAATTGGTGGGAGCGAAAGGTCGCGTACCGCTAACCTGCGGCATCCATTGAAACCTCCGCAACCGCAAGGCGCTGCCCCGACAGGCGGTGTTTGAGCAGGTGCGGGAAGTTCTCACCGCTTGCAATCACCGCTAGGGGGGTATGCTGACGTCAGCGCTGGGGTGTAATGCGTCGTAGCGAATGATGGAGATGTGTACGTGGCCCGATAAATCTATCGCGTTTCACACCTGAAGGCGAAGCTTGTGGTGGCTGTTATCAGCCTCTGCTGGCCCACAAAGCCTCGTGCGAGCCCTTTATGTTTCGGGGCACTTATTTGCAGCAAGTCGCAAATAGCCGCGAGTTGAGCTAAAACAGGTTCTAGGTAATTGTTCCTGGTAGACTTTGGCGCGCTGCTTGGAAGAAATCAGTAATCGAGACGCAAGATGACAAGATGAGAAGCAAGAGATACGCCCCTCTTACTCCTCTTGTCTCGTCTTGCGTCCTTGTTATCTGATTGTTTTACTGGTTTCTATGCAAAGCAATCTCTGATCGCCTATTCTAATGCATGGATTGACAAGTGAATAGAAAATTGACCACATCTTTCCGCGGGGAGAAACCATGGGGTGATGCGACGCATCTGGGGGGTGCTTGTTATGATTGCGTCGACCATCGCGGTAGCATGCAGACTTGTTAGTCTTCATTCAAATCATCGGTGGTCATCGGATGTCATCGGAGTGGCGGCGGTGGAGCGACTGAGCGGAGCGGCGCAGTTATCGCGTTTATATGTACCGCGCGTTAACGGTGAGGGGAATGAGAGAGAGTAGTGCATGCGCATGTGTTAACCGAGCGCTAATGCGCGCTGACGCATAGCTGGCATAGCGAGGGGAGCGAGCGCTAACGCAAGATGGCGCTGCGGTGAGAGCGGCGTTACCGCGCAGCTGGCGTGGCGAGAAGGGGGGAGAGCCGTGCGGATGGACGCCGAATGCATGCATGGAGGGACAAGGCAGTTAAAGAGATGCGTGGCATATAAAAACCATTTTCCTTGCGCCTTCTTTCACGTTTTTGACTGTTAGCACTCGCTCCTGTTTTTTCAAGAGCCCCTCTATCCCTACTGTGATAGCATATGAATGTATATATTACGGTCACTTAATTACTAATTGGCGAAATAGCATATATCCTGACCGCGGTGACATCCTTCATGGCGGGTGGCGCGAACCACCATCTGATGTCGCATTTACAGCAGCAGCAGCAACAACAACCCCCTCCTCCTCCATTTCCTACTACTACTACTACTACTACTACTACTACTACTACTACTACTACTATACTCAGGTACAACTCTGTAACTACAACGATCATGATGATGATTTCTAGTGGTATCCCCTTTGTAGCGGGGTAATGACGTGTAATCTTAGCAAAACACTAAAATATCTATATTTCATGTATATTTCATATTCTTCCTTTAATACTAGCGCTGCTCTAAGGGCAGGCACTACTACTACTACTACTACTACTACTACTACTACTACTACTACTACTATAATCGGGTACAGCTCTGTAACTACAACGATGATGATGATGATTTCTAGTGATATCCCCTTTGTAGCGGGTTAATGACGTGTAATCTTTCGTTCGCCACCAAGTCAGAAAAATCGGTCGGCTACTGTGCACGGCATATAATAAGAATATGGAATTCATACGGAGTATAACGCACTCAAGCATAACCAATGCAGATAACCTTTCCAAACACAAAACAATCAAAGCATTTCTCGGAAAAGAAACGTTTGATGCAGTTTTTGTGGTTGTGTAAAATTAAAGTGCGAAATATGTACCTTATGTTATCAGTATGTCTTCCGTATACTCCGCAGGCACAGAATTCATACGTACCATGATTTGGCGTTCGTTTCTTAGAGTCCCACAGAGGTAATAACCGCGTCAAAGTTTTCTAAGGTAATAGCCTACTTTATTATAACATGTTGCAAAAATATGTCTGTTTTTATTCAGGCACTGTGTCAGCAAAGGCGGAGATTTTGTAATACCATAATTCCGTATACACTGAACGCTTCAGGGGGGTAATTGCGCGAATATTATTACGTCTATTAATACTAACAGTAGCGCCATACTCTCATCGTGCCTTATTTGTCCGCTACAAGTACTATGGCCTACGAATGGTTCAACCAACTCCATTGTTCCGCAGCTGGACAAAGTAAAGTTCGAGGTGTTTTTTCCCGGGGACTTATCAGCCCGGGAGGTCGACTTCATCATTCCTGGCTTGTCCACCTCGGTGAGTATACGATAACCTTGTCCGGGAGGCTTAGACGCTGTGGGATATAGTTCCTTGATCCTGCCATCTGCAAAATATACCACCCTTGTTTTTCGCAACTGTAGAACATTGTGTATGCCCATCTATTTCGATGGGTCACTTGCAGTCACGTACGTAGTGTAGAATCACCCGTCGCGGTGGCTTAGGGGCTAAGGTGTGATGTTGAGCCCAAGGGCACGGGTTCGATTCAGATGGAGGCGAAAAAAGACTCCTGTATGCCCAGACTTCGGCGCACGGTAAAAATCCCCAGGTGTTCCTCCACTACGGCGGCCCTCAAATTGTCCAGTTGCAGCGCCTGCGAGTTTCGACACCAAAGTATGAACAAAAGACCTCGTCATTGAGGAGAACTCTGGGCGTAGCAGGCGCGCACCGTGATATCTCGGACCCCCTTTTCATTCCGCCGGATCGGGCGCGTGTCATGCCCCTTGGTGTATTTAAGACGAAAACCTTAGGTGTATCAAAGCGACCTTAGTCGTACCCTGTAAAATGATATACACCCTTGAATGGGCGAATCACTGTCAATAACTAGCACCCTTACACTCTAGAAAAAACACCCTTAAGGGTATTTTGTCATTCATAAAACTCTTACACTCTAGAAAAAGCACAAGAATACACCTCTTTAAGGGGTATTTTACCATTGATTGCACAACTTTAAAAGGGTGTTTTTTCCGTTTTTTGATAGGGTGTACGGGTGTTTGTTATCGACAAAAAGGGTGCAAATCAATTTACGGTGTAGTCGTCGTCGTTGTTGTCGTCAACGTCAACACCAAAGGTATGGATAAAGGAAAATAAATTCGGTTCACGTGGGGTTTGAACCCGAACCGCCTGAGGAGCAGCCAAGTGAGCTAACCACAGAGGTAACTCGGCGCCCTGAGAGAATGGAACAAAAACTGCACCCTAAAGTAATTTACACCTTTTTTGTGTATAACTAACGCTCTTATACACCACCAAAAAAACTCCATTTGAAAGGGTGTAATAACGATAAACCACCCTTTAAAATGGTGTAATCATTTTCTTGCCAGGGTGTACGGGTGAAAAACGATAAAACACCCTTAAAGGCGTGTTATCGCTAGGGTGTAGGGGTGTCAGTCATAAAGAGGGATTTACACCTTTAAGGGTGTTAATCATTTTACAGTGTACGCACGTGGCGGCACGCGCATAAAACGTGTGCACGTGGTGGAGAGCGACGACTATGAGGAAACTGCAGCGTGAGTTGCGGCCAGTACGCCTGTCGGAGTAATTCGCGTGAATTACTCGCGGGAATTCGTCGGAGTAATTCACGATGCAGCCGTAGAGATAATCAATAGGCTTTCTTTTGCCTTAAACTACGCAGCATTCTTTGCCGAGTACCCCGACTGCCAGGACCGTGTGACGCTCTGCATTCGCATAACAATGCGGAATTGGTGGATGTAACCCATTTAATCGTTATAATGGCTTAAATAAAGATAATTAGTCGGCTCGAATTTCGAAAAACCGAAAAACAGAAAAAAGTTTCTTACGATAACGACATCACGAAATCAAAAATATGCATGTTATACGTTTCCACCAAAAAGCCAAGACAAAACAAAAACAACCCGAAGAAAAAACATTCAAAAAACGATTTAAAAATAGCGATAATTATCAAACCGTGTAGCGATCTGCATTTCCACAAAAATTCATAACTGGCGGAAGTAACAGATTTAATCGTTATGATAGCTTAAACGGAGATCATTGCTCGAACGCAATTTCTGAAAAATAAAAAAAACTAATCAAAAAAGAAAAAATGCAATTTTTACAAAGATCATCTGACGAAATGAGAAATGTGCCATTCTCCAAAAACCGAAGACTAAATATAAAAGGCCCACATTAAAAATGTTCGGAATACGAATTAATAAATCGCGAAAAAAAGCAACCGGTGAAACGGTGCTGCATTTCCACAAACATGCCTAATTGTCGAAAGTAACACATTAAATCGTTAAAATGGCTTAAATTGATATAATTAGTCTAACTGAACTTAAAAAACTCGAGATATAAAAAAAAGCAAGAAAGAAGCATAAAAGTGAATGAACGGAATGAAAAATATGCATCTTGTACATCTCCTCAAAAGTGACATCTAAACTAACCCGCAATGAAAACAATGGAAACATGTATAAAAAAAGTAATGGCGAACTAACCTTGCACTACACCTTCGATCAGCAGAAAAAAAGCTGTGGTTGATTCCTGTCATAGGAATCGGTAAAACGCGAAAATGAAATGTGCAGCGAAATCTGCAGCTGGGCATGATTTGCGGGGTGGCGGCTGTCTTGTGGGTGTGCTTGGCGAGCGGCGTCCTGCCGGCGGGTCGCTTCGGCAAAGGTATACTGACGTCATTTCCGTCACGGATGGGACATCAGTGAAATCTTGATGTGCCCGGCATAAATCACTTTCGTGTTAAAATATAAAACCCGAAAACGAACAACCCTAATTATAACGCACTCTTTAGTACTAAAGATTGCTTCCCCGCAAGAAGACCCCGTGTGCAGGGGGGCACCATTTACAGGTCGCTTGCTTCGTTGTACTGGAGTCATTTCCGTGACGGATATCACGTAAGCGAAGTCTTCGTGAATCCCGGAATGCAATACTTTCGTGATAAAATACATAATTGGCCAAGGTCCTTCATTGCTGTAATGCTGTAAATTCGCATCACTGGCGAAAAAAAAAACTTAAAAATAATAAGATAACCCAACATTTTTGGCTACTCATACCCAAATTTGGTTGTAAATAACTCGTACTGTAGACAAACGGCTTAAGAAGGCTATGCATTAGTAGACCGTTCTTTGGATTTCTGCAGCTTTTGAGGGTCCACATCGCATTGTTGCACTTTGGGCCTATCGCGTTGAACAAAGTAAATCGCCAAGCGGGATCGGCGCCCATTGTTGCCACAGATCTTTTCCTGTGGCAAATTCAGACGGTGCAGCACCATTCATCCGGTCAGAACTCTGACGCTTTTCTATCGTGTGTGCTGTTACCTTATATAAGAGGGCGCTGCGCTATTTGCGTCGCACCAATGCACTCCGTGTAACATTTCGCCCTGCCAAATATTCAGTGCAATGGTGCATATCTTTCTGACTTGTTGAGACAAATTAGGCACTCTGTCCAATAACTTGATCAGGCTTATGTAGACAGTTTTTTTCTGCCGCAGTGTACCACAGTGTTACATGTTTACGACAAATTCGCTTAAGGTGACCACTGAAGGCTTGCGTGGTTAAGTATCGCTTGCAGCGACCTCTGAAGGCTTGCGTGTTTAAGTACTCGCGGGTTGCGTCCATGGAATTTGGCGAATAGTCTTATTCACTGTCCTCCTGTGGTGCTCCTGCCAAACAGTGTTCAGTCTTTAAAGTCACGCGGTGATTCGGTTAGCTGCCTTTGGCCGAGGGAGATTTTATAGTGCTGAGGGAGACAGTGGGTGCGTTCCAATTCACCGTTTAGACAGCTTCGTTGCCGTCTTCGCGGACAGTACGCTATGTTAAGCCCCGTTCCATTTCGAACGAAGCAGTTAACGAAGACTGCTTCGAGGAGACAGCACCGAAGTCAGCAACAATGCAGGCTACCTTCCTCTCTAAACTAATAAGTGACGCGAGAGCCACCTTTTTACGTATTAGTGTTAGAACAAAAGCACTTGTTCTTTTCTTGAAATATTTAGTATGATATACTACTGGTGAAGACGAATTTGTTTAATTTTTAAATTACGTAATGTTTGTATTAACAACGGTAATATTAGTTAACGAAATCTGCGGCTTGCGGTTCTCAAGATGTCTGCTACGCGGCTGTCGTCTGCGCTGGTGTCGCGTTTGGGACCACGGCGCCGTTCCAATTTTATTTCTTTAGACGTCTAGTTAAACTGCTTCGTAGGCTGTCTACCAAGCTGTCCGCGAATTGTAATGCAGCCACTGTAGCGAGATTCAGCTACTAATATCTATACATTTGAACGCACTCAGTGCTCTCAGCGTGTTCTGGCCACTGTTTTTCTTGTTAGGAAATTCTAATCTGCAGCAGGAGTTGCCCTTTTGTATTTTGTTACACTTTTGAGGAATGTCCCTTCCGAAAAGTGGCTAAGTTAGAAAGTTCAGAGTTGGTGGAGGTAGTTTTCCACATTTTTTCGCTATTAGCAGGTTTACGTAGCCGACTACCTCGCTTTCACGACCTCTTGCATAAATCTTCGAACGAATAAAGGCTGGTGGTGGTGACGCAACTTTCAACAGCAAAGATGTTCTTGGCCGAAGCTTTCATGGGACGATATGTGGTAACGTGGTAGCAGCGACGTGGCGAGGGCGTCGCCTAGAGAGGAGGAGAGCAATCTCCAAGCACACATCCAACAAGTTCAAGAAACGCTTGAACAAGACGCTTATTATAGGCAAAGCTTTTCTAAACTACTAACTCTTGTGGCAATGTTTGTACTTAATAATATATAATAGTATTTATTAGCTTAACAGAAATCAAGAACACAATCATGTCTACCTAAGCCGCATCCGACTTGTTATGGCAAGTGTTATTGTAAATTTTAGCAGAACATTCTACAACACAGAGTATTGGCCAAGATCAAATAACCATCCCGAAATTTGTGCGAAGCTCGAACGCATGCGCCCTAAAGCTTTTTTTCAGTTTATATTAGGAACCATGCGCAAAATGTCTGGAGCCAAAGTGTTAAGTATTGCTAAAACATAATAACAGCCTGTTCTCTACCCGTACCTTGCGGAACAGCGAGGAATTGCGTAGCCTTACTTCGGTCTCACGTAGGGAGCACAAGTGTAAAATGTTTTAAATTTATTAATCCAAAAGAGTTGCAAGATAACAGTTTCATTCAGGACCGAGGTAAAATCGGGCAACATAAAGGTTTGGAACACATTGTCATCTTTGTCAATACAAACTCGTGTGCACTGGTACTCGGCAAAGGACGTAAAATTAAATTGACTCGGTATATTAAACGTAAAGCACAGTGACCATATACTGTAATACCGTACCTGACCACACTGTAATTAATGAAATGTGCAATGACTTTTCATAACGAAAACGGAATAAATGTTCTTAATTTATGCAACAAAGATGATAAAAAAACGATGTTTTTGACATGTAATCTTTGTGGAAATTCCAAGGAAGGTTGCAATCCAAATACAAACCTAAATACTTGACTGTCGATACATAATTTACAGGAATACAAGAACAAAAAGAGAAGGCCCAAGAGTGTAGAAACAAAGATTGCATAAAGCAACTTTTTCCGAGTGTATATGAAAGAACATTAGCTGCGATTTCTTTGTATTACCATCAATACAATTGGGCGTAAGCTAATCCATAGTTTCATAGCGGCAACTTGAAGTAAATTTGTGGCAGGGAAATAATGAGTGTAAGAAGGAGAATGGTGTCAACGACGTATTCAAATATTGAATATGTTACAGCAGAGGGGGCTTAAAGGGGCCCTAAATAGCCTTCTGAAGGTCGCCATTTCAATCGAGCAATCGCTAGAGTACCCCTTCACGACTATGTATACCAAATATTACACCTCTGCGTAAAGCAGGGGTCGCTCAAACACGCAACAAAGATCCTTTCTTTCTTTCCTTGCTCACGTACCGCTTCCTTGCCGCCACATTGCCGCGCTCTGACATTCGACAGACTGCTTGGGAAGCACCCTGTGACGCACGAAGCTCAAACAGTACGGCTGCGCTATTGGTGGGACCCATTCAATGCTGTAGCCAATCAGCGTTCCCGGCTCTGGGGAAACGCGGTTGCGCGCGGCGCTCCTGCACCGGCGGAACGGTGTATGAACCGGCGGCACGGCGTATTCATCCTGCACCAGTGGCATGGACGAATGTAGATCGTCGCCATCCGTTACACGAGCTTAGCTGAGTTTGTAGATATAGCGCGTCGTTTACTAGGTATGAATAACGCTGAAAAACACCGAGCGTCTCTGCGGGCACAAACGCCCGCTACACGTGCGACCGCGGCAAGCATCTGCCGGCACGGCCGACAAGCAGCCCACTGTGCGATGTACGCACGATACGGCATACACCGCAGCAGCTAAAACTTGCCCCCGCCCGCCAGAGCGGGACTATTGCTGAAAAAAAATACGTGAAAGGGGGTGATAATGCAGTGAAAGATTGCGCGCGGGATCGCCGTCGTCGCGGCCTCGCAAAGCAGTTTCTGGATAACTGCGGCGATGCTAAGCCTTTTTCCAGACCTCGGTGGGACCAGTTCACCGCGACAGTGCCGCATGCCGAAACGCTAGCGAGCCGCTATAGTGGTCGTTATGGTCGTTAGTGAGCATGTTAGCGAGCCCCCTATCTGGCCTTCAAACGCTCGTTTCCGCTATTATAAAACTGACGTGCCGACACGGGCACGGCCGGCGCGAGGAGCCGCTCGATGCAGGCCGGCCACCGACCGACCCCGCTGAGCGGTAGCGGATGTAGTAAACGGAGCTTGGCCGTCATCTACTCAAAAAAGAAGCGTGACGTACCGCCGAGCGGAGCCAGTGGCTCGGCGCATCTCGAACTAACACTGTTTCTCTAAGTGGTCTTGCGTGTGGTCGGTGACGTTATCGCTTCCACAGTGCTTTGGAGGCTCGGTGAAAGAGGAAATGCGCCAGGCCTTGTTGATGGCCCTTTTTAATGAACGATAACTCGGCTAATACTGAACGCTTTTAAACTATTTTTGCGGCAGGACGTTCCTTGAATAGTACTTCAACGATTGCGCACGTAAAATCGCAACCTTCGGAACCCTGTTTAGTGCCCTTTTAAACAACTGTAGACTCAATATAGATCCTTGTGCTACACCTGACTTAATAAAAAAAAACATTTCTTGAAAATTTACCAATCAAAACAAGCTGAGCTCTGTCTAGCAAGAAGATTTCAAGTAGGACTGGAAAGTTGCCCCGAAAACCAACTTTTCGTAGTTTGTTGAGCAGGAGGGTATGACGTGGTGTCGAAAGCTTTACTGACATCGAAAACTGGTCCACATACAAGCACTGACCACTTGGAAGCATTGTTGAGCAATAAGAAAACGTTAGGCATGTTTGAAGCAAGTCATCAATACATAAGTGATGTTTTTCTTGTTCTTCTAATTATAAATTCATGGCTGCTTGATTACTCCGACCGGAAATAAAAAAAAATACGCTGGAAAAAAAGCGCTCGCGGAAACCACTCGGGGTAGAGTTCCAAGTTCAAAATTAACAAAGGGTTCCAGTAGATGACGCGAGCAGTGGAACACGACAAAAATTGATTGACGTGAGCCGGTATCGATCTGCTGGCTGAGAAGTTCTGTGAAGCTTAGCCTCGTGATCAGGGAACGCCAGACAGATTCGCTTTTAACATCAGCGTTGTCGACGTTGTCAGTGAAGGTGGACTATTTCTCTCTATTTTTCAGCTTGCTTAGACTAGCAGCTAACTATAGTTCGTTCGCAATAATTCGGTAGTGACAACTTGGGGGACTTTGTGTTCTTTTATTTTGTGATTCTTGATTTTGTGTTCTTTAAACAATTTAACAATGCAAACTTCGTCTCAAAAATTACTTCAGATAAAATTTCTTGTTTTCACAGAGATAAAGCATTCCACGAAACTACGATGGGTCCTTTTTTTGCAGGCACACTGAAGTCTAATACCAATTTAGCTGATATCGGCATATATCAGTACAGAGATTACACACGTAAAACGCTCAAAATCACCAAGTTGCGAGGAAAAACAAAAATTCAGAAATGCCAAAAATATTGTCATTGAAGGAAAGAACATCAACGAAAATACAACTGTACTCAACCTTTCATATATATGAAATCTAGGGAGCCTTAAAACTTGGAAGATGGTAGAGAACACAAGAAAAGAAAACTTCGAAGAAGGTAGAAACCACGGTTGTTGCCAACGTTTCAGCAAAGAGACTGGCTTTCGTCAGGGCAATCTCTCGCCTGGCAGGCACGCTTTATATAGGGGTAGGTACCCCAGGTGAGAGGAGAGAAGCAAGTGGAAATGAGAAAGCGGATTGGTTTGGGAATACGTAGGGGGTATATTGACGGGGAAAGAAGGTTGTATAGTTTGAGACGCGAAGTCAGTAAGAGCGAAGTCAGCCGGGGGTTGATATTCCGGGAAATTCGTGGAGCGAAAGGATGAGAGGGTGTTTGTACAGAAATGTTCTCAGAAACGCCGGAAGCAGAACAGGCGGTGAGAGGAGTCCTTATCAGGAGCCATCTGCAAGCCTCAGGTCAAAAGAAAAGGTAGAGGAGGGAGAGAATAACTAGGTCCAGGAAGAAAAAAAGAAAAGGAGGAAAAACCAGACACACACACGCACAAAAGAAAAAGCAATAACCGGACAACTGAAATGGCACGCGTCGCCAGCAGCAACAGTCCTGGGAAAGGCCTTTTCTGAAGCTCAAAAACAAAGATAAAGTTACAGGGACGTATGGAGCACAAGACAAAGCGGAGCAAAAAAGACAGAAAAAAAAATAAAATGGAATTCCAGAGAAAAGGTTGGAAGGATGCCTGCGCGTACTAAACTGGAAGCTAAGGAATGAGAACAAAAGGAATTAGGTGACCACATAAGGAGCAGAGGGAGGGTTCATATTCTTTGGATAAGGTACATGCAAGACAGTGCCTAATGCTGTATTCCCTGTGAATATCGCAAGGATTCCAAGTTGCCCCCTAGACGCATTAATTCCAGCAGGTTCCATGGAGTTGAATTTGTGAATTAAGTAGGATTCTCGGTATTTTCTGTCCCTAGGAGACTTAAAGTTTGACTGAAGTATATACAAATTAAGTTCATCAAAATTGTGGCCTGGTTGGTTAAAATGCTGTGCTACAGCTATGAAGGATTGGCTAAGAGTCCCGGTGACCGTTAAGACGTAGGCTCATAGGTTGATTCGTTTCGCCTATATACTGCTTGTGGCACATTGAGCATTCTAACATATACAGAATGTTGGAGGAAGTGCACGTAAAACGTTTTTTAATCTTGTGAACATAATTACTGGGTGTGCTTTTTACAATGCAGTCTGTCTGCAGGTGCCAGCAAGTCTTGCATCTGGGACGGGAGCAGCTGGCTATGACTGGTTGCTTTGAAGTTTGTGCGTGTGGGCGGGCGTGCGGGCGTGCGGGCGGGCGTATGTGTGCGTGTGTGTGTGTGTGTGTGTGTGTGGCTGGGTGTGTGTGTGTGTGTGTGTGGGTGCACGTGCGTGTGTGCGCGTGTGTGTGTGTATGTTACAAATTTTGTTTTGAACTTGTTTGTAAAAATTTTATTGGTGCCGTGCCAATCCAATAACGTCATTCCGGCGCTCAAATTATGGCATCCAAACAATAGATAATCTTCTTTAAGATTAAGATTCTTCTTTAACACATATCCCTCCGTGAACGAACATGTGCACATAAGCAAAACGGTGCATAATTGGAAAAAGGCAATGCAAGAGTGTTCATCTATAACACTCCGGCTGCCGTTAATTTAGCGTACTGAAACGTTACTGTTGCTACTGATGGTGTGATTTATTCCTTCTGTTTATTACGCAGAATTACCAATGCTCATGTGCTAATAAATGTATCAGAAATGTCGTTATTATTATTGTTGGGATTCAGATCTGTCGTGTTCATTGACACTACATTTGTACGCGGGTGTCCTTTGTGTACACACGAGGCGTTGGCCCCGTTAGGAGCAGTTTAGATCCCCTTTTGCCTTGCCTCCAGGGCAAAGTGCTCCCGGTACTTCTGTCCAAATAAATATTTTATTTTTGTTGATTACTTTAGAAATGCGCACTATTTTATTAGAGCGCAAGAACGGCACAGAAGCGCGGTGCCGTCAGTATACAAATATATTCCCGAAATATCCCAGTGACCGATAAGCTTCCTCTCGTGCCGGGGCACCCCTGCACAGTGGCATTTTTCTCATATGCCGTATGTGTAGTCCCTGAGTGATGTTTATGTGATTGTTCTTTTTCTGCTTCATTGTACTCCAAATCTAGGCGGGTATTGTCGTCGGCATTGAGGCTTATACACAAGGAATGCTCAAGTCCGCCGACGCGATCTTGAATGGTTTAACAGGGTAAGGCTTCTAAAGCGCTCTACTTGCTTGCGTGCGATTGACTATGCTTAATGAAGTACGCGCAGTATTCACGAAACTGCTCTGGAACTCTGGAAGCAGACGAGGTAAGGATGTGGTATCCACCTACTACAGCGTGTATGTACGTATAAATATATATATATATATATATATATATATATATATATATATATATATATATATATATATATATATATATATATATATATATATATATATATATATATATATATATATATATATATATATATATATATATATATATATATATATATGTATATATATATATATATATATATATATATGTATATATATGTCTATATATATGTATATGTATATATATATGTATATGTATATATATATAAAGCGAATCAGAATTGGAAATGAGGGGCTCGTTGACTTAAGAGAGAAAGAATGTGGAGAGAGCAAATGCCCGCTGGGTGGGATCCGAACCGGGTGGGATACCACCCCTAAACGCAGGAAACAAAAATACCTTAACGTAAATACCCCAGAAAGTGGAAGGAAAAATAGCCCCGCCGGCAGCGTAGTAATCATCGCACCAGACGCGTATTCTTCAGGTCGTGGGTTCGTTGACTCCTTATGGATTGTAAACTACCCACTACTGTATACTAACCTCAACTTGTAGCAAAGAAGACATCTCTGTTTCTGATGGCCACAACGCAAAGTCGTGCTGCAGTATTCTAGGATCAAGTTTCTAGTGTCAGGTGACATCAAATGTCCGGCCGCCTTTCAACAAACAGGGTCAACAAACCTGCAATGCTATCGAATTCATTTACTTTAATTTTTGAACACCAGTGATTAGGTCTGGAGTTTTATAAAACCTGCCTTGTCTTGACATTGAGGAGCCCCGCTTCCATGTGGAAGAAAACAAAACTAAAGCCGTTCCACTCAATGTGAAAGCTGCCGGAAGTGCAGAGCAGTGATTCGCCATAATGGGCCGAGGCGCTGTTATCCGCTCACTGCTACCACCCAACGCATTTCAAATTTCCCGCCTTCGCAGTGCTCGCGCGCCCACTGCCTGAAACTGCGCCAGTGGCCGTTTTGTTCTTTGGGTGCTTGCTTTTAATCCCGCACGTGCCGGCGTTAAACTGTCACTTTCTTTCTCTTACTGTCGTAAAAATCAACCAAACCAGCGTTCCTAACTAAATGAACACGGGCGCTGGCGGTTAATTACGTATACTTTGCCTCAAACGTGCCTTTGCGCTAAACAACGGGGAGATGTATGACGAGCGCCAGTGGTTCACAGGTTTCGAACGCTTATGACTATATAAACCGCTTGGCTTTCAAAGCGTCTGTTGGACGCCGCTATGACGGTATGATGTATGGCTCCACTTGGGTCCAGCGGGCGAGTTACGACGACAAGGATAACCCCTAAAGTGCCCTGCACTTCAAAAACATTTTCCGCAATGGAGCAGCTATACATACTCCAGGTAGAAGTCTTGTAAAGGCCTAGGAAGACAGTTTTAAGTCGGCTTGAATGCTGCGCTTCATTTCATTCCTGGAAGGAAATTTTTTACATGCGATGACGGTCTTTCTTTGGCTGCTTAAAAGCTCGAATTTCGGTCTGTCTGTCTATCTGCCTGTCTGTCTCTCAATGTAACCTTCCAGCCAAAAGTTAAATACTGCAACTAGAGGCCTATACAGGTAAAACGTTTCCAAACCGCGAAGTCTGGAAACGCACTCGTGGCTTTTCAACATTATTCTGCAACAAGAAAATATTCGACATGTTTGAGGCAAAACATCAATACGTCAACGGTATTTGCAGCATTTTTAGAATTTGCTATTCACCCCCCCCCTTCCCCCCCTCCCCCCCCCCCCCAAAAAAAAGAACCACGTGGCCCAAAAATACAAAGGGAGCGTGAGAAGACGGAGGAGGCCGCTATCGCCCTCGCCCTAGTAGTCTTCCACACCCAGAGTCGTCCTTTCGGACTCTCAATCGGCGATTCGCAACTTCTTCGCAGGAATACTCTCCCCACTCGCCCTCAAAATCCTCTCCCGCAGAACAGCATCCCACCCCGTGGCTCCGCTGTGGACCCCGGCCCACACGGGAACAGAAGCCAATGAAGCGGCCCACCGTACAGCTCGAGCTCTTGTCACCCGAGCAGGCCCTTCTTTCGGTTCTACCAACGGCACCCCCTGCTTCCGTGACGCTCTAGTCTCGTACCGGGACATTACCCAGCACTTCCGCATCCTGCGCTGTATGTACCCTCCCCCACACCCTTCCCTAACCCACGAAGCCGCTCGCCACTGACGGCTACTTCAAACCCACACAACCCCCTGCCGAACTATCCTTCACCGCATCCACCCCAATCTCTACCCTTCGCCTCTTTGCCCTCGAAGTCTCGAGCCGGATACCCGCTACCATTCCCTCTGCGAGTGTCCCCACGACCCATTTCTCCCCTTTTCCTTTCCCCTTACACTGGGAGCAGGCCCAGGAGCTCCGACCCGGAAGGGCAGTTGGCAGGAACCAACCGGGCCGCGCAGGTCGCGGAGAACATCACATCCTCCACCATCCCTCTCCACTAGACCCAGTTTGCAAATAAAGTGTTTATCCTGCTCCTCAAGTTCTACAGTAACGAAACGTTCCATGAGATGGCGTGCGAGCAGTGGAACGCGCGAAATTTGAATTGACTTTATCAAACCTCCTCCGTGTTTATCGTGGGTGGAACGAAACGGGTGGGGAAGAGCGTGAGACGTTTGCGGGGGAGATTAGAGAGTTTACGTGGTAGGTGCCGCAGAAGACTATCGTCTTTCAACGACATTTGTAGCGAAATGAGCAGATATGCTGCCAATTTTAAAACTCTGTTTTCAAATCAATTACCCTGTTTATTACATGAGCTGTCGATCATTTTGTGTGTCCTCTGACTGTCTTCCCTCCCACCGAGCTAACTAAAGCGTTTACCTTAATATGCAGATATATCGCTTCATTTATGACCCGTATTCAGTGCCGCTTGGCGGCGCTCTCCTTCGTAGCTGCACTGGGCACACACACATATATAAGATCCAGGCAATACTACGCGCGAGGCTTGGGAAGGCGCTGGCATCGCAGATGAATCCACGACGTCGCACTTAGGTGTCGGCTCGGGTAAGGACTCTTTGAGGCTTACAAAAAAAATCCCGCAGCATCTCCACTGACGTGAAACCTGAGGAGGCGCGAAGCACGCAGTGTGCGCCGGTATTTCCCACAGCAAAATCGCCTCTAATGGGCAATTAGAGACAGAAAACGATTTTGTCTAAATTATGTACGTATGTACGTTTATTATATACCATCAGCAATCGCGTACCCAATCCCAGTCAATATGCATAACGTATTTCTTGGGTTCTTCTTCCTCGTCCTAATGTTACTGGTTTTGATGAGGCTCCCGCGCTTCCAAGTCGGCGATCGTGCCGAGTTAGGTAAAGCTATAGACGGTATTCGTTGAAAAGTTTAGCGGTCAATTTCTTCGCTTGGCAACACCGGAAATGGCCACAGACATGGCCGATGCGCCAAGGACACGGCGCAGCCTGGGCCACTGCGGCTGCACGCCGAAGAAAAAAAAAGACACCGGCGTGCGTCATCTGCGCCGTTCCAACCCGATTCTAAACTGTGGCGCCAACAGAGATGTTATTAATCGCACTCACAGTGAACTCGACGCAATACGTTGTGTTCGGCAAAGTGTTTGTAACGTGAAACACAGCCATGTGTTTCACAGTCGTGCTTAGCACGGACAAGTGCCTCCATCCCGCGGAGCCCGACGTAACGAGTGACGGCGCACGGAGGAGAAGAGGGGTGCCTGATCTGCGGGCCGTGCCCACAGCCTAGCAACGGACGCTTGGCCACAGATATGGCGGCGCACACTTGGTTGCCTGCATGCATTCCACGCAATTGAATACCGACGATACAGCTTTGCTGTAAACGTTTCGTGTCTTTGAAGTACGAAGCGCTTTAGCGCGAGGCGTTGGAAAACGAGTGTCCCGGTGTGTCCTTTAAATACGCGTTACGTTCTAGCGCGAGGCGTTGTAAGACGAGTGTCCAAGTGTTTTATACCGTGACCACACGTGACGTCGACAGGAGACGCCGACAGCCCGAGAGCCTAAGGTGCTTCGCCCTTAAAAAGGCGTCAGCCATCACGTCGTCATGGTGTAGTGGCGGTGACGAGTCAGTTTTTAAGCGGCGCTTATTACTCCAGGTAATTCAGGGAAAACGCCTCGTTCCGTCCATCTGACCTTCAAGCTCAGCCAAGGTCAAGCCATCGGCCTGTGCGCTACCGTATTGAAAGCGTCTAATCGCTCGTTCGTTCCAATGGGTAGGGCGCGAGAGGGGAAAATAGGAAAAAAAAGTAAGAGTGTGTGTCATTGGAACAAAATTTGCTCATGCCTTTCGCGCAAATTTTGTATTCCCTCATGTCGAGTGATAAAAGCTTCGCTGTTCATCCAGCTGGTTGGAATACCTTTTAATTGTTTATCGTGTGTTCTTTTTCTTTCGTTGTGTTGCGCGCTTTATTTCGGCGATGAATCGCCTGGGAGCAAGCAGACTGCAAAAATTTGCCATCCCTTCCTTAAGAAAGTTGAGAGAAGGGTGCAAGCTAAAAGTGAGTCCAATCGATCATCAAATCGTCTAAGACCCTAATCGCAAACGAAGAATAAACACGTGCGACGGTTTTTGGCGCACTCAGTAAACGCCTGTCCGAATGAACTAAATGTACACTGATACGTGGTTTTCTATTCCAATCGAAAACCACGATTCTACGAAAACCACTAACACCACGAGGGCAGAAACCTGAAGGCCCACTTAAAGGTTTCCACTTATTGAGTATGACCGAGCGAGCAATGGAACGGAAGATGACAAGTGCAACGTTAAGGGACAAGAAGAGAGCGGAGTGGGCCAGGGAACAAACGCGTGTTAAGGACATACTAGTAGAAATTAATAAGAAGAAATGGGAGTGGGCAGGGCATGTAATGCGAAGGCAAGATAACGGTTGGTCATTAGGGGGACAGAGTGGATCCCTAGAGAAGGCAAGCGTTGCAGGGGGCGGCAGAAAGTTAGATTGGCAGATGAGATCAAGAAGTTTGCGGGGATAAATTGGCCGCAGTCAGCACAGGACAGGGATAATTGGAGATTATGGGAGAGGCCCTTGCCCTGCAGTGGGCGTAGACAGGCTGGCGATGATGATGATGACGTGGTTTTCGAGATGAAGGCATACTAATGTACTCCTTCTTCACGATCGATGCATCTATTATCTTATCTAGAACCGTTCCTTTTTTGTTATTTTCAAGTGACTGTTTTGACACAATGGAAGCTCGGTTTCGCTCATGCGCCGTGTGTTCAGAGATCCTATCGGAGTTTTTCAGTCGAGCACCGATCTATGTGGAATGCTTTTGTTTTTTGACAGGGCGTCATCGGCCCCACTAAGAAAGATTTAGCTTTAAAAAGTCCGGAAGGTTTGGAATGTTTTACGTGGGATTATGCAGGGACGTTTGCTCTTTTTTTAATAACGCCAAGCGGCTCTTTCTCTGCGAACTCGTGCTACACCGAGAGCACTTGTCGAATGCTCGAGGATGTCTTTTCGTTGAGCATCTTCTTGCTGTCGCAGGTGGCCTATTAGCACATTCGCCCACGAGCCGCTGTACATTGCCAGCCTGGAGACCATGTGTAAGTTAATGCTCTCGCATGCGTGCTCGCTGGTGTTGACTCACTGCGCTGCTGCAATAAAATCCCCGCAATTTTATGCGCCAAGTGAAGATTTCATCGTGTTCACTCACTGAGGAAGAAATATGGCCCCGAACGGTTTGCAGTAAAAGCTCGTTAATTCGGATTTCTAAGGACCGGAAAAAATGTCCGAATTAACCGAATGTCCGTATTGTCGAATGGTCGAAATAAACACAATAAATGCAAGTTTTTTTTCTACATACCTTTATTTTACGAAGTAATCGCGTATGCTTGTCTGCTTTCGAGCAGAAATTCGCGCGGACACAATTTTTCTGAGCCCTTCAAGGTGCTCAGCAACGGGAACAAAGCCACAAAATGGCACCGATGGCACCGCCAAACCTACACGCGAAGAAAGGACGTTCAACCAGTCTCAATTCAAGCCAAGTCGATAATTGATGTCCATGGCGATGCTGCGTTTGAGCTTCACTTTTGTTCCGAATTGTTCTTTTTTTTGTTTTTGAGCCTCGCCAGCGGCCTGAAAGTCGCCGAATTATCCGATTTGCGGTCAAATCTGTCCGAAATAACGAGCGCCCTGTCTCATAGAGTGATGCGTATATTTACAGGGACCAGATGACGTGTCCGAATTAACGAGAGTCGAATTAACGCGCTTTTACTGCACCTCTTTTATGTGCGTTGCCATGGGAGTTCTGAATAGTTCCTGGGCAGTGTAGAACTGCTCCTTCTATAAACAGTATATTGGCAAATAAAATACCGAGCTGCCCTGAAGCAGTTCCGAGCAGTTCCTGAGCAGTCCATAACTGCTGTCGGAATAGAAATAAAAATTTTAACGTAAATTGATTAATTTTTCAGTGAATAAAACATCGTTTGCATCCGGACAAGCGCTGGGGAGACTATAAAAGACGAAATCTTTCGACTAAAACTCGTATTTTGTCTTCATGGCTCCTTTAAAGGAATTAGTGAACGAGACGTTTGTATCGGTAAAGCATGTCCGAAATACTTAGTCAGGTAGCAATGTTCATTCTAGTCAACATTTTTGTGCAAAAATAAAAAAATTGGCATATTTGAGGCAAGGCAGCAATACATAAGTGATATTTGCATTGTTGGTTTGATTAAAATAAATGACGGCTTGATATTTCTACAGTAAATAAAACTGCACCCTGAAAAAAGGTTTTGATCCAAAAATACAAAAAGCTCTCGCGTCGCCCTCTTTGGTCGTCATTCCAAGAAGTCCAACAGTGCGAAAAGGTTCCATTGCATGGGCTGAGCTGTGGAACGCGGAAAAACTGGATTAACACAAGCGGAAGGACGTGACAGGTGGTGAGGGAGAGAGAAGAAGCATTTACGGGACAGAGACAATCGTCTTTCAACGAGATTTGCGGCGAAGTAAGGAGATACGCGACCAATGTTTTTCGGGATAGCGCCCTAGGAGTGAAAAGGAGACCTCGAACGCTACGGGCGTTCGGGGATCCTAGCTAAATCCTAGCCACTAGAAGGTGCTGCTTGTATTCACAGCTTTTTTTGGTTGTTGTTGTTGTTGTTCAGGGACTGAGTCCTACCCATTATCTATACGAACGATGGCTGCGGGACCTACCCTAACCGCTATGGCTTGCCGGGGTACGAATCAGGTAGCCAGTTAAATAACAAGTATGATATTGCTAGTATACAGTACACGGCAATTTTATAAGGGCGATATCCCGAGTATCCAGAGGCCTGTACCCTTAATACTATGCGTATACTACCATTTCTAATACTAATTCTGTTTTAATAATTGTGTACCTACCAAGGAAAATAACAGCTGGCAATCCAAATTGGTTCTTCGGGCATAATTTAAACACTAACAGCACCGATCATTTGTATTTATAGTTAAAAATCTACAAATTGGTGTTAATTAGAGCTGTTGCCTTACCGTTATGCTACGCTGAAAGCGCCGTCTGTAATTCTACGGCGCCAATTTTTTTGCGTACGTTGAGGAAACGACCATTCAAGATCATGGAAGTCAGGTGTAAAACGTCACGGCTGATAAGCAGAAGAAGACGTGGACTTGGGCTGCGCACGTAATGAGAAATGATAAGCAGAGGACGCTATCACGGTAACCGAGTGGCCAGCGTCAAGAGACGGGACTAAGGCCGTCGTCTGTTTGGGTGGATGAAAGCGGAAAATTCGGAGGCAAAGAATGGGCTGTAGGGCATTGCTAGAGAGGAACGGGTAGATGAACATTGGGGACGCCTTCGTCCTGTAGTATACGGGCAGGCTGATGTTAATAAAACCAGCTTGCCGCCACTATGTAGTTTTATAAGCATCTCACTCTTGCTCGCAGATGTGCCGTACGCCGTGTTCGCATGGGCTTACATGGGCTCCAACAGCTCACTGTGAGTGTTTCTCGCCGGGAGGCTTTCGTATTTTAGGTTTTTTATTTATGTATTTATTTATTAGAAGTACCTACATCGCCCATTGTGGCAGATCTGCAGACATAAAGAAAGATTTGTAGACGTGGTGTTATGTCGCCTAAGAATTGAGCACACGCGCTTGACCCACAACTTCCTATTGCTGGGAGAAGACCCTCCAGAATGTGAGCAATGTGGGAAGCGCCTTACAGTAATACACATACTTATCGAGTGTCCTAGTTACGAAAACAAGCGTCGTGAATTTTTCTCCCACTTTTACAAATTTCAAGTTCCACTGCACCCTGCTTTACTGCTTGGCGATGAACCCCTGGTTCCCTTGGAAAAGGTTTTAAAATTTTTGAGTGCCATCAAGCTTTTAGAGAAACTTTGATTTTACCATGTTACGTCATTTTTACTTGAGCGGTTTTTAAATTTTTGAGTGCACTCAAGCTTTTACAGAAACTTTGAATTTACCACTTTACATGATTTTTACATGAGCCTCTTACCGTAGTGTGTTCAAAATATTTACCTTGTGTCTGGCACATTATAGCCAAATTTGGCTGCTGCGCCAATAAAATTCAAATTCATTCATCGCCCATTGGGCATTGTTGTAGGGGGGAGGGGTTAAAGTAGAAAATAGAATACAACGAACAAATTATAACCAAACTAAAATCATACATGACATTGTACCAGAAAAATCTAAGCACTTACAGCACAATATTGTAACAAAAGTAAAAAAACACAGGAGTGCAGCGAAAGCAGTAATTATACATATCCAAAATAAACAACCAAATGAAGTGCGACTCCACCTCAGCGACTCCATCTCAACCTGTCACCATTGTCATGGCTGGCGCTCTTCGCCTTTGTTGGCCAACCGCCGTAATACCTTGGGTCATCATCATCATCATCATCACTGCGAGTGTGGTATAGTCCCCATAAATTTTGGCTATTCTGCCGTCCCAGCCAGTTTTGCATTACGACGGTGTGTCACCGCAGTGATGAAAGCGTGCGAAAAACAGCAAGCGGCTCGGCCGTGGCACCCTCTTCGCGAAACACGCAGCGCACTCAACGCGTTTGCCATTGAGGCATATTTAAGAATCAAATCGCCGTTCTACCAATTTTTAGTAGTGATAATTTGTTTACTTACTTTCGTTGCTAAATAATTTTTTTCTGGCCAATAAAAGTAAAAAAAAAACAGTGTCGCCTGCTTGCACGCCGCTTATAGCTGTAGTCGTATGCACTCTGGTGGGCAGGCGATCAAAGGCGTCAACAGTGCTGTTCGCACTTTAAAACCGTAAAAAGATGCAATGAAATATTATTGCCAGGAGAAGGTATCAAAGCGGCTATTCAGTTTTTAAGAAAATTGTCTCAGTGGCAAAAAAAAAAAAAAAAAGCCGGGTAATTTACTGAGAGGGCGCTGCAGTTGACCGGTGTACTGTCTGCCTGAGGCTTTCATCCCAGGCGGGTAAACCGGGTAAACCTGGCCCTGAAAAGTGTGTAAACACGGATGCCGCCATGATGCCACGCTGTCGTTGCCCGATCAGTAGTTGAAGATACCGTTAACAATTTTTTTGCAGATCAGGCACAAATTTAGGCCCCTAAACTACACGTAGGAGTACATTTACTACGGATTGTATGGTTTTAACAGTTTTTTCAACGTATTCATGTTTGACGAACAGAAATAAAATATTAAGCGAAAAGAAATGGGAGCTGAAGCGCCAAATTTATTTCCGGTATTTTGTAAGGAGCGTCAGTCAAGTGGAAGTAATTTATAAAGCTTCACGCTGGCACACTATGATGTGGTCTACTGTGACATTTCGACGCTTGCGGGAACTATCTTATCTACCCCCGTGAGCCCTTGCTGCAGCCCGTACAGTGCCGACGATACGATTCAGGCGCCGCCGCCTATCTTCATAGATACGATTCCCTACATGCCTGGGAGTGGCTGCTGCCGATTGGAACTCGTCGTCAGCCGGTCATGTCATGTTACGTGACACATTGCTGGGCAGATCGGCTCCCTTGGAGTGTAGTACATGATTCGTAAATTAAAAACAAACAAGCGTCCGAAAGATTTCACGATGTCTAGCCTAAAACTAGGTTCTTGTTTACGTGTGCTGTTGTACTCTCACTAAACGCTGTTTTGATTGAATGAGAAATGAGACAAGCGCCAAATAATAGTAATAATAATAATTTTATTTGCACAATAAGATGGTTTCCTAGAGGAGGACAAGGCGAAGCAGAAAGGTACCAGTTTTCGATATATGCATGCTCCTTCCATCACTGAAACACGCAATGTAAATTTTTAAAGATTATATATAGTGCACCCCTATGTACTCCTAATGAGGATTTGCATGACACATTACCGATGCTCGATAGATCAGCGAAGTTACACTTTTTCACGCCTACTTGTACGTTCACTCTTATATGGCCCACGTATACACCAGCACGGAGGAGGAGGCGGAGGAGTGAAATTCAATCATGCGAGCCTTAGACGCTGATGTCTGGCCACCAGCCTGGTTGGGGGTGAAAAAACATCCTGTCCTTCCCTGTGCACCTTCGCTAATGAAGGGAAACGACCGCTTCCGTTCGCGCCCGGTTTTGCCTGAAATGCTTGCGGTTTTGACCAGAAATCAATCTGTCTATAGAAACCGTCTTCGAAGCCTCTTGTGCTAACATACATATGCGAATTCTCATGTCATGATGGCATGATGTGTATTTGTGCATTGGCAAGTCGACCAAGGATATATGTCTCCCTTCAAATGAATTTGAGTGTGCCTATAAATTAGTTATTGCGCCTTATCCGTTAAATCATAGGGGTTAATCTTGAAACAGCTGCCAAATATAAACTATAGAAGGTGAATCAAACTGCTTAGCATGGAACAATCATCATTCACTAGTGTTGAGTATTCAGACTTAATATATATATTGCATGTAGCAAGCCATTAAGATAGCCGACAATAAATTAAACTCAGAATTTTTTTATTTGCGACAAATACATCTGCACGTATCGGTTCAGCCAGGACCACCTGGAGACATTCTTCAGCTGTATCCATCCACTAGAAAGAAGGAATAATAAACCATCCGCCTCGCAGTCCGATACGCGTAGCAGAGCCTTCCTATTTCTGCCGTCAAACCGATGGCCCCAGAGATGCCGTGCCAGACCTTGTCAAATTTCCAAGCTTCCATTCTAGCGTGGTCACAGCAACAAGAACAGTGACGAAGTTGCACTATCAGAGCTCGGTGCCAGTAATTTTGTAGCTAATTATGAAAGTTTCATCTCATTCTGGTTGAAATCACCAGCATTCTTAATTTCATCAAAAATAATTGGGGCATGATAATGCCATCACCCAATATGTATCATACACTTACCACCACAGACAATACTCTGCGTTGCAATTCCGGCAACGAAACAAAGACGAATTTGACATTCACAGCCGTGGCCTCTCATTCTTCAGCAGGTTATGTTTGAGACATGAGAAGTTATCTCTGTAAGCTGAACCCAATAAAATCCTGTACACATACATCACTACATTACTTTCCATACACACAGCACATATAGTACATTACTCTTTGGCTGTGAGAACAAGCAAAAAGAATCACAGAAAAGGCAACAGGCCCATATCTACGAGCAATTCTCAACAAAATTTCCCTCCAGGCATTTAGGGAAGTTCGTAATGCTAACAGCGAGCCTAAGATGACCTAGTGTGCGAGTTGAAGGAAAGGAAGAAACAGTATAAGGAAGGTAAGGAGTTTACTCAAGGAAAGAATGAGAAGAACTGTCCAGTCGACTGCGCTACACCTAGAAACGGAAATAAGGGGCCTGAAAGGGAAAGGAAGGACTGGTATAAATAAAGGATAGAAAATTGAGGAGAAAATAAAAAAACAGGATATGGGCATGGCAAGTACAAAGACAACACGATGGACAAAAAAACAGAAACGGCATAAAAATAAGCAGTAAAACGATAAAACTGGCAAACAAAGGATGCCACACGCTGGTAACGCCCTACAGAATTTGTTTTCGCCTCTTCCACACTTCAATCTTCTGCTTCAAGACGAGAATGGATTTGATTGCTTCCGCTGCACCGTGTCCACAAGTAAAATACGACTGATTTACTGTGTAGATGATGTAAATACAGTACACAATTTTTATTTTTTCTTGAAGTGGAGCAGCTCCTTTTTGGCAGGCTCTTGTGCCAAACTAACACTTAAAATTGCACTTGTTTTGTTCATGCTGCCTCTCGCTTATGCCTTTCATTCACGCTGCCTCTCATTTCATTTATGCTGCCACTATTTGTACGAGTTTATTGCGTTCTTCTGCCCTTCTCTAGTGTAAAATGTTTTTTATATTGAAATTGGTTTTTCTTGCAAAAATTTTGACTTCTAGCCCTGTCTGTTTACTGGCTTTAAAGTTTTAAACCTGCCATGGCTTTGCTGGAGCAAGTCAGTTCCCCACATTATTTCCCTCTTTCCTCATTCTGAGAGTCTGAGAGAGGGGGATGTGGGATTTTAATGTGCAAAGAGCCGTGCGGTGATACTAATGAACACTTGCACTACTTTCTTTGTATTTGTAAGTACTGGAAGCTATAGTTACTACCAACCCAGAATGGCACTGCATGTTTTGCATTATACCCTTTTAGTTTCTGGTTTGCTTTTGTTTAGATTTTGTTTAAGCTACTATTAAATAGATTAATTGCGACCTAATGCAACCTGGCAACATTAATAATGTATCTTGTGTGACGTCCCCAAGCATACAACCAATGCCAAATCTTCTAAGCTTACCTAGAAAAAGGAAAAATCTCTTGAGTGACTTTCATGATGCACATAAAATAGTAATATTGGGCTTGGGTATCCACGATTATTGAATTTAAGCTAATGCAAGGGCCACTACATAAAAGCATTTCAACTGGAGACAAAAGGTGACTCACCTGCTGCAGGGGCCTCGTAGACAGGCAATTACACTATCTTAGAAAGGGTGTTTAGCATAAAGTGCACTAAGAAATACGATTTCCATTTACACGCATTCCTTGGAAGCGTTGTCCAGTTCGAACTTCCGTTCGCTAGAAAAGCAAGAAAGTGAAAAGAGCAGCTCAACCGATCGCGAAGACAATTAGCTGACGCATCCAGGGTGGGGAGGCGTGTGAAACATGTTAAAGTAGCGCTGTACAGACGGCACAACAAAGAAAAGACTGCACAGGACTAGCGCTGGATATCAACTGAACTCTTTTACAACACCCAAAAGAATATATACAGAAACAGCGCATCCGCGAATACGGGGGAAGCCACCAGGAAAAAAATCAGGGGAAAAAAGCAATCGGGGGAAGTGATTTGTTTTTAAAGGAAGAAGGAAAAGAAATGGACTGGCGATATTAATAAGCTCTCATTGGGAGCTCACCTGAATTTAACACAGTCCGGAAGCGAGAATAGTAGGGGAAATAGGATAGGACAGAGAAAAGTAAAGATTAGAAGGGTGAGGAAAGAGTAGAGAAGAGTAGTTCCACTGTGGTCGATTCCGTCGCACACAACACACCACGAACACTGTTGGCTGGCGTAATGCTGCGTCCGGGAGACGAGAGGCCTCGAAGGGAATGGCGAAGCGCGGATGCGAGCTTGCTGCGACGAGGAGCGAAGTCTGCGGTGGTCCCGACCGCTTCGGAGTTCGCTGGATTGGAGTGCGGCCGACAGACGGGTACTGGGGGGGAGCGGGAGCTGGCACTCGACCGCCCACACCAGCAGAGCGAAAGCCGGGCGACATCTAAATCCAGGGCGACGGCCCGCGCGCACAACGTGCTGCCGAAATGAAGTCCTTCCGAAGTACAGGAGCACGAAAAAACACGTCCGCTCAACTCCAAAGCGACGACCGAAGTCCCGTGACGCATACGCAAAAACTACCTCTCCGAGCGTATGAAGTACCCGATAATCTACTCGCTACCTTACTAAATTGCGGAGAATTCTACAGTACATCTAACGCGTTAGCATGGAACAAAAGTTCGCTATCTACCACAGGAAAAACTTCACACAACGTTTCTGCACAGCGAAGTTGTCACGGCGCGTTCACTGCAACGGTGGCTGCCATGATGGAATTCGTTGGTTGCTAGGTGAATACTGTCACGATGCCAAAGACGACGCAGTTGTGTTCAAGAAAAACAAGTTCATTGGAGTGAACTTGTGGTCCCCTAACAACTCAAAGAATACACAGGCGGCGAAGCAGCAGTCAGCTGAGTGACGTACGCAAGCGAGCGTCGGAGATCGGAATCCCGCGGCGTCTGCTCTGCAGGTTTTTTACCTTTCGGTGCGAGTGATTCTCGGACCGTCAATTTACACCTAGACCGTTGTAGATTAAAGAAGATTATTCGAGGCTAGTGACGTTAGGGCGCAACGCTCTCCTTATCAGAATGAGATAGCCCGTGCGGCATAAAAAAATTTACACCATCTTCCCGTGAGGGGAACCATGGGGTAGATGCGGCGCATCGGGGGTTACCGTTTCGTTATTCAAATCATCG
Source organism: Haemaphysalis longicornis (assembly GCF_048455015.1). Lineage (NCBI taxonomy): Eukaryota > Metazoa > Arthropoda > Arachnida > Ixodida > Ixodidae > Haemaphysalis > Haemaphysalis longicornis. The sequence goes on along the minus strand of NW_027526385.1, from coordinate 71,821,228 downwards.
GACGATGTCATCGGAGCGCCGGCGGCGGAACGACTGAGCGGAGCGGCGCACTTACCGCGTTTATATGCAGCGGAATGAGAGAGAGCAGCGCATAGCACCGCATAGCAGCGCATGCGCATGTGTTAACCGAGCGCAAGCGCGAGCGCAAGCTGCGCGCTAACGCACAGCTAGCACGGCGACAGGAGCGAGCTGACCGCGCTGACGCACAGATGGCGCTGCGGTGAGAGCGGCGGAGCGCACAGCTGCCCCGCCGAGGATGCGGACTACGCCGCGACAACGACGCGGGACAAGGCGAGTTAAAGAGATGCGTCGCATCTAATAAAGAATGGAACACGCGCTTCGCTCGGGACACGGATAACATAGCCGGGCGCGGCTGGGTAGTAAAAACAAAACATAAACAAACAAACCCAATGCCTAGTTCGCGGCAATACCGACTACTGCCGCCAACTCTAGTAGGCAAAAAGACAGCGGGCAATGCTGTGAGGGTGGCATCGTGGCTGCGCTTAGGCTTAGCATGGCTTCAATGCACGGGCTGGCCGGGCAGCTTTTTCTCTAGAGTCAATAGTATTAACTCTATATCACATCCCCTAAATGGCCCCACTGAAGGACTCGGATGGCAGACTATAGCTACATTTCCAGAGATTATAAATGTGTTACTCGCCAGGTGGCACTTGCTACTCGCCCACGCTAGAGCTATTGTAGCACTCCCTACTGCAGCGTGAAGATATAGACAGGACCTCTAGTCTGCGCGTAGTCACATCAGCACTTTTTTTTGTTTTTACAGGCCCTTCAGTATACCTGTCTACGGCCTTAAGATTGTCCGCGAGCTCTTCAAGGTGTTCGACTACCGCTGTAAGTGGCCTTTGCCAGCCTGCCGTCACGCTGCCCTCTCAACCTGATTACACGTAGGCTCTTGTTAATAAGAGGAAATTTTTATGAAAGGAACGAGCGCACTGCTTAAATTGGTGAGGCGAAATAAGAACATTTGGTTGAAACAGGGAAAGTTGTAAATAAACAAAAATGGTAATAAAAAGAGCGAACACTTTTTAAGGTGAACCAAAGAGCAAAAAATGACGCTATTTGATTGGCTTAAGTGGGATGGCAAAAGAGTGACATCAACCAGGTATACGCTAAAGGAACGATTCGATCCGCTTGGCGTTGTCGCGTCCCATATAGCTAGAGAAGACGTAACGGCAGGATTATTTATAATATTATGAAAAAATGATTTCAGATTTTAAAAGAAGTTGAAAAATTTGCCGTCGTTTAACGCGATCAAACCAAGTTTGTCAGCGATAGCTCGATTTTCGCGCAGTGAGCGTGCCGTGATAGCGCACACAATTGCACCTCAAGACCATACAGTTTCTTACAATATACACTAGAGAGGAATCTGGCGCTAGCGTCTACGCGGCTCACTTCAAGGCCGTCTGTGTCGTCATGGGCCGCGATTAGATCATGCGCTCGCCTTAGTTTCATCATTGGCTAAGATTGCAACGTTTTAGGGACCGCAAATTTAAACAAACTGCCGCAAAAACACAAATAATAGTGGGCTATTAGGTAAGTGTTTTAAAACAGGCTGTTTTAAAACTTAGAAAAAAAGAACTAAGGCGTTTTTGCCGGAATGGTTGTGCCTACTAATCTGCAGGCCAAGGTGGTAGTTACGAACAATGTTAATACATGGGAAGGGGGGGGGGCTCATTAGAGTCTGATATTATTAATTTTACCATTATTTCAAATAATAGGGTTTTTGAAGTGTCTAGAAAGTTTGTAGAGCGTGCCTAAGAAAACGTCGCCTTCGTGGTGAACCGGTGCACCAACCGTCAGCTAGTTTAACAAGAAAAGAGAAAACGGCCGACGTGGCGCTAAACAGTCGTGAACATTGACAAGATAGGACGGATACAGGCGTCCGTATCTGTCGTATCTTGCCTTCGTCAAAGTACGTTTTGTTTCTTTATTTCGACGGCTACAAATTTCGCGGCGCCATATTACCCGCCCAGTCACACGTCCTTCGACTGCGGCATGACTAATGTCAGGTGCGATAACGTTCACCAAACACAGCTACCGCTGAACAGAAAGGATTTCGGCTTCCTCGTAGCTCGTAGATGTGTTAATGCATAGTGAAGAATGCGAATCCCAGAAACCGCTTAAGAATCCAATTGTCATGCCAAACTCAAGCCAAAAATGGGGGTATTCCCATAAACCCCCACGACGACATGGATTCTCAGGCGCAGTTTCCTCTCTAGTATACTAACTAAGAAACTCTATGCTTAAGACAAAGCACAAGCGCTGCTCAGCACAGTTACCCGTCTAGGCGGCGCGAACGCGCAGTGAAGGTGGATGCAGCCATAGAGTTTCTTAGTAAGTATACTAGAGAGGAAACTGCACCTGGTAATCCAGGTCGTCGTGGGGGTTGGTGGGAAGACCCTCACTTGGGCTTGGCATGACAATTGAATTCTTAAGCGTTTTTTGGGGATTTGCTTTCTTCACTATGCCTTAACACGTCTACGAGCTACGAGGAATTCGAAATCCTCCCTGTTATGTGGTAACCGTGTTCGGTGAAAAGGCAGGCAGTGCGTCATCGTACCTGACGTTGCTCACGCCGCAGTCGAACGACGTATGACTGGGTGGGTAATATCCGCCGCGAAATTTGTAGCTGGCGAAAAAAAGCAAAAACAAACCGTACTTCAAGAAAGACAAGATACGGAAGACACGGGCGCCTGTATCTGTCCTATCTTCTCTTCGTCAACGACTGTTACGTTTTCTTTTTTTCTTCAAGTATGAACGAACTCGCTCAGCAACAAGTTTTGTTAAACTGTAGCTGACGGTCGATGCAGCGGTTCACCACGAAGACAGCGTCTTCATAGGCACGCTCAAAAAGCTTTCCTAATTCTTAAAACAACAGTCTCTAATGAGTTTCCCCCGAAATATTGACATTGTTGTTAACTACCAGCTTGGCCTGCACAATAGTAGGCACAACCGTTCTTGTAAAAGTACGCTTTACTTTCCTTTTTCTTAGCTTTAAAAATCCTGTTTTATTTTCCGCTTACATAATAACCCACCATTCTTTGCGTTTTTTGTGTCACTGTGTTTGAATATACGGTCACTAAAACGTTTCAGTCTAAGCCAGTGCTGGAACTAAGGCGAGTGCATGATGTAATGGAGGTCCATGACTGCACAGATGGTCTTGATGTGAACCGCATAGACGCTAGCGCCAGATTCCTCTCTAGTGTTTATTGTAAGAAACTCTATGGGATGCATCCAGCGCCTCCTTGTATCATTTCCCAATGGCACGCGCCATCACTCTTTCCCTACCCCCTTCTCCGCACCTCTCCCTTTGGAGCAAACGAGCGCCCACTTTCACTGCGCTACTATACGAGGCACTGGCTTGACCTTGGCTAAGCTTGAAGGTCAGATGGACGCTGCGTGGAACGAGCCGTTTTCTTGGTTTCTACCTGGGGTAATAAGGTTCGCCTGAATACGGCTTTCGTGCAGCCAATTGGTGGGTAGCGAAGAACGGGCCTACCGCGGCGGCCTACGGCGACCTGGAATCATGCGTGGAACGGCTGGAGGCACTCTACAGGGTGAGCTTTCTCGGCTGTTCTCAACATATCCGCCAATACCAGATCCAGCACGACCGTGGGCTATCACTTTTTATGTATTTTTATTTATTCGGAATGCCCCTAAAGGTCCTCTCGCTAGAGGGTATTACATAGAGGCGGGGGAGTAACATATACAACATAACAAATGAATATGTAGTCAATTAAAAATGAAATACAAGGCCCAAAATTCTTGCCATATAATTATTAATTATAAATACACAATATAGAGTATGACACAACAAAACACAAAAAAAGAAAGCAATCTGGGCAACACAAAACAACGAGAAATAACTTATAATGATCCAGCACATAACAAAACCGCGTGTAAAATGGATGAGGCAATCACAGTGACAATTAGGAACAGGAACCACAAAAATATGCGTATTGCAAAGGCGATAGTCTTTCTTGGGTACTTAAACCCAAAAATTTTGGTCTGTCTGTCTGTCTGTCTGTCTGTCTGTCTGTCTGTCTGTCTGCCTGTCCCTCGATTCAGTCGCCGTGCCAAAATTTCAAAGAATTCTTGCGTGAGACGTTTAGGGAAAGAACTTGAACAAATTTCATGCTTGTAAACATTATTCACAAAAAGAAAACGTAAGCATATTTGAGGTAAAACATCGATGCACAGCTGGTGTTTCCAACATTCCTTTATTTAAATATGCATGGCTGCTGGAAATTTCCGATAGCAAATGAAAAGTACGTGTTAGAAAAAATATGTTTATCCACGAATACAAAAAAGAAAAAAAACTGTGGTTGATTCCTCTGCTGTAGGAATCAGTAAAAAACGAAAGTGAAATGTGCAACCAAATGTGCAACTGAGCATGATTTGCGGGTCGGCGGCTGTCTTTTGGGTGTGCTTGACGAGTGACATCCTGCCGGCGGGTCGCTTCGGCAAAGGTGTACTGGCGTCATTTCCGTGACGGATATGAAGTCAGTGAAATATCGCGGCATAAAACACTTTCGTGATAAAATATATAAGCCAAAAACGAACAACCCTACGTATAACGTACTCTTTAGTACTATAGGTTGCTTCCCCACAAGGAGACCCTGTGTGCAGGGGTGCACCCTTTACAGGCCACTTGCTTCGTTGTACTTTCGTGACGGATATGACATCAGTGAAATTTTTGTGTATCCGGTAATAAACCACTTGCGTGTTAAAGCGAGGTCACGCGTACCTGGACATTGTGGCGCCATTACAAATCCAACAGTACCGAAAGGATCCAGTAGATGGCGCGCGGGCAGCGGAACGCGCGAAAATTGAATTCGCTTGAGCAAATCCGTGTTTATCGTAACAGGAGCCTAACTGGAGGGAAAATGCATGGCAATTGGTCGAGGCAGAGAAGGGAGGCATTTACATGGCAGGGGCGGCAGCTGAATGTCGTCTTTCGATGACATTCGCAGCGAAGTCAGCAGATACGCGAGCAACTTTTGGCCTCCTTGTATCCGCTCTGTGGAATGTAGAACTTACATTTGTTTCTAATGCGTTTGGTGCGTAAAAGTTTAGGCGCCCGCAGTCGTCGCGCAGTGTGAAAACACCGTACGCGAGAGCTCGTGCTCAGTAAAAATAAAGCAGCATTGACGTCTGTAACTCTACCGAGCGGCGTTTGTCGATGCCCGCCTGTGGTAATCGGGGTTTCGGTTTCGGTTTCGGCGGTTCTGCCACCAGGGGGGCTAACCCGAGGGTATATACGTATTTAGGTACCTATACATGAAGAGCGTGGACATTCAGTGGCTAAGGAAGACTAGAAGGCTAACGATAAAATACGGAAAGAAGTGTGGAGAATCCAAGACAGCCAAAATAACCAAAAAAGAGGCACGGCAGAAACGAATAAATGGAGAGAAAAAATGGAAGCTAAAACTTCGTTAGAGATGTACAGGGCTGAGAAATTGAACACCAGAAATGAAAATTTCTACGATAATTCCAAGGGTTGTGCTTTGCTTTTTGAGGCTAGAGCAGGTTGCTTGCGAACTAGGAGCTTTGTGGTGAAGTATTCACAAAATGATGGGGTATGCGTGGGCTGCGCGGTTAAGAAACAGAAACTATGCGGCACATAGTGTTAGAATTCAAGGGTATCCATCCAAATTTAAAGCGAAATATTCCGCTTCCAGAAGCCATAGGATTTAAGGGTAGCACAGAGGCAGTTAACTTCAAGGCTGTCGAGGCGACGAAAAGGTGATTACAATGCTGGTGGACGAAAAGCAGAGAGGGAATATTGACTAGGACAGTTACCACCTGTAACAGAAAATATAAATATTTTGTTCCTAATAAGTTTCTTGTGCCTGCCCTAAGAGCAGCGCTAGTATTAAACGAAGAGTGTAAAACACAGGTATGTTAGTTTCTTTTTAGTTTTTTTTTTTTGATAAGATGACGCGTCATCACCCCGCTACAAAGGAGATACCATTATCAATCATCATTATCATGTGACGTCATTCTGAATAAAGCTCTTTTAGGCTAGACTTTTCAGCCCGAGCGCACGACTGCTGCTTCTCCCTTCAGGGCCGTCCCCGACACGACACTACACCGCTCTATACTGCACTGCACTTTTCTGTACTGCGCCCGGGACGTTTCGGTTGATAGCACCGAGAAATGCTTATGCGTTGCGATGAGCGGTAAACTCGTGGCACAGACGTGCCGTCCCTTTTTCAGGAAGAGCGGAGCGTGAGTTTGATTTCAAAGGGCGGGCCGCATAATATTACCTTTAGAATCTCGCCTTTAGCCTGCAAACACGGGCTCAAAAACCCCAAAGGTGTACCAAAAATATATTCCGAGGAATCACACCGAACTAGGTGTTTGCGTCGTGTAAGACTTCCGGGTGCTATTTTTCGCGTGGCGGGAGTTCCCGGCTCGGACGCCCACGGCGTAAATCCGCAGAACCTTTTTAGAAATAGCTATCGTTGTTATGTTTTAAGGAAAACTCCTATGAGGAATCATCCCATACTGCGTAACTTTGGTGGACGCATACTTCCCGCTTTCGCGGAGTCCTCCTGGGATCCCACATGTGGCCCATTTAATGTCGACACTTGCCTGCGGACACGCAAAATAAATGTGGGAAAGCCAAATTTTACAACATATGCCGTATGGTGGGCTTGACTGCCATACCCCTGGCCCCGTTAGGGAGGGCTTCAGTAGCACAGTCAAACCAGTGACGAGTTTTTCTCGTGTATAACATGACCTTCTATATAAGAAGACATGAAGGCCCTAGACCCTTTTGTAAAAAAATAATTCCATATTGATTGATTGATTGATTGATTGATTGATTGATTGATTGATTGATTGATTGATTGATTGATTGATTGATTGATTGATTGATTGATTGTAGGGTTTGACGCGCCGACGAAACGCAGGCGATGAGGCGCGCCGTAGTGGAGGGCTCCGGATTAATTTTGACCACCCGGGGATCGTTAACGTGCGCCGAAATCTGGTATACACGGGCATTTTTTATTTTCGCTTCCATCAGAAAAGGAAAATAATTTTAGAGGATGCTGAGAACATTAAAAAACTTTCACGGCAGAAGCCCGGTTGGACGTGCCGTTGCTCTGCTGTTCAACTTGTTCAACTTTGCGGACACGCCCGTCCCCACTTCACTAGCCCCTTGAACAGTACACTACGAAGCCCCTTCCGGTTCTAGCCGTCGCCATTTCCGACAGGTGCCGCCGTCGGTTCCCCTTATGGACTCTGCTGCCGACCCTCTAAGAAACTATCGGGCCGCTTAATAAAGTTCTCTCCCTCCCTGCCTCACTCCCTCCCTCCCCCTCTCTCTCTCTATCTCTCTCTCTCGCTCTCTCTCGGTGCACGGAGCGTCACTCTCCCTTTCTCAGAGCATTCCTCGTACCATCCCACCGCACTTTCATACGCGCGATCCCGAGATCACGATTCGCGGCTGTGCCTCCCAACGCACCTGCTTGAAACATGGAAATATCTCCATAATACTTAAAGGAGTACTGAGACGAAATTTCTCGCTTTCAGTTTTTATGCAGTAAAGAATACCTATTGGCCCAGTAATTACGAATAAAAATTCCCTCGCACTTCCCCGAGGGGGAGAGTGTGTAAGTGCGAATGCACGGTTGTTGATTGCGCGATTACGGTGGATATCGTGATCTTGGAGTGGAGAGGAGGCGCCCAACACCCGCAGTCACTGAGCGGAGAGAGGAGGAGGAGAGTAGCGCCCGCCGTTACGGCGAGGGCTACACGAGCGCCCTCACGCGTCGGAATGCGGAGCGCCCGCTACGCGAGCGAGAGCTCTCCCGCCCGAGGCGCCCAACACCCGCAGTCACTGAGCGGAGAGAGGAGGAGGAGAGTAGCGCGCGCCCATCTCCCCCCGTTGCTAGGGAAGACGAGGAGGAAGACGAGGAGCGCGCGCACCCGCAGCTGTTGCTATGCGGACGACGGCGGCGGACGATTCAGGCTCGCTTAAGAAGTGCATTCGCACTTAAAATCGAACCGAAAGCCGTCAGCCGCCAACACAGAATTAATTATAGCACGTTTATTGCAACCAATTTCAAATTTGGTCGCCGCGCGGGAAAATGGCCGTTCGAAGGCCAGCCTGCAAGCGGGCCAGCCTTACGTCACGGTCTCACCCGTGACGTCAGGGACGTTTTGCTTTCCTCCATGCGTTCGCCGCATCGTCTGCTACGATTGCGCATGGTCCGCCTTCGCCCGCGCAGTCGACATGTCGTCTGAATCGTCAGACTCGGATGAGTCGCTGCCACCCGACAGACAGAACAACTTTATTTGGCCAGGCGATTAGGCCGGCGATGTCTTCGCCGTCGTCCGTTTTTTAATATCATTGCGGCTCGAACCCGCGCAGACCGTGATAGCAACAGCTTGTCGCCACTCTTCTAATCAATCTGATTACGAAAAAGAAGTTCCACATGCGAGAAAGTAGATGTTAGAGTGTTGAAAAATTGTGCTAGGGGTTGTTATCAGCGCTGAATTTAAAAGTGGCGTTCAGATATTTGCTGCGATGGTAAGCCTAGGCTGACCGGCAGCGGAGGTTCGGCGATCCGACCCAGCACTGCCGGCACAGCGGTGCGGCGAACGGCCGAAAGATGGCGCCACCTGCGCGCTAGAATCAAAACAGGCCGCGGCAGATGTCTTGGTCTCCAATCCCTGAAACGGAGATTATTGTCAAAATAAAGCTCCATATGCGAAAAAGGGGATAATAGTGTGGTGAAAAGTTGTGTAAGGGATGGTCATTCGCAGTTGTACAGATACCAGCGATCAAATAGTCGCCACGATACCAACGATACTAAGCCTAAAGTTCCCAACACCCAAGGTGACCCGTGCAACCCCGAGCCCGCTGGCTTTGGCGACAGTTCTAGCGGCCTCCGCCGCGCACGAACTCAGTCCACGTTTAGCGCTGCATGTCGTCGCGTGGAAAATAATGCATCTTGGCGTCGTCGTCGATTTGCTCGGACAGGCTTCCAGGAACAGTACTTCGCATACCGCGAGCTTGCCATAGCACAACTTGGGCGAGCTGGGCGACGCGCACCGCCGCGTCACCGTGGTGCCCGTCGACATCGCGCACCGCGCGGTGCCGGCACCGCGCAGTTTTCGGCACCAGTGCAAGGGAATACCATGCGCCGGCCACGAACTGAAGAGCAAAGACCTCGGAACACGCAACGTTTACAAGCATTGCTCACACAGCTACGCCCACGTCTCCTGCCCAAACGAATACCACCGACAACAGCAGCGCAGGATATCGTTTCCGGTTCCGAAACCGACTATATGACGTCACCCTGAACCGGCCAGACACGCAGGCCGATGTTTCGTCACGCCGAAAGCGATTTCGCTAGTGCCGCCTATTTGTGAAAGCTCGCGGCCTGGGCAATCAAAATCGCTTTTAGATGTGATTCCGGCCTCGGATCGCTGCAAAAATGTCTGTGAGGCAGCTGTACAAACTACTGAAGCCACTGATATCATTTTTAGGCGTCAAAATTTGGTGTCAGTACCGTATAAACCGGATTATAGGTCGAGTGGGAATATAGGTCGACCCCCTACCCTGAGGTGGGAAAAGTTCACAAAAAAAAATAATTCGGCACAAAAGCGCAATCACAATGTCTATATTTATTTTCGACGCCCGTCTGTCACTGCCACTCACTATGCCTGCCGAAGTCACTCGCCTGAGCTCTCAGAGTCGTCCAAGGATGACTGCTTCGCAGTCATCTTCCATGCCATCAGGCGCGTTGCTGATGAAGCACTTCCTGAACGCTCGTGTAACCATGTCGTCGGGCAGCGACTGCCAAGAGGAGGACACCCAGCTTGACACGGTCGCAACCGGCCCGTATAGGTCTTTTTGTTGTCGCCGGCTATCCACTCATTGTACAGTTCGCGGAGCCGGTCCGCGCATGGCCTCCGGAGCGATCGTGAGCGAAGTTCCCGGACGAAGTCCGCCACTTTGTTCTCCAACTCGGGGTGGACCGCTTGTCGTCCACGGAACGATCAGTTTCGGGGGTTGCACGCGCACAGCTTAGCTTTCTGGCTCCGCCAGTACCGCACACTTTTCTCCAAAACGCCTAACTGGCGTTGCGCCGCTATATTCCCATTCTGCTCGGTGACTCAATCGCCGCCAGCTTAAACGCCGCGGTGAACTGGCATCAACTGCCGCCACTCATCTCGGAACAGAGACGTACAGAAATGTACGCACGCACGCACAATAAACGAGTAAAAGACGAAAAACTAGAGAAAAGCGAAATCAAATAAAAGCCTGATAGTGCGAGAGAGCAGTCCGACACGAATGGCAATGGCGACGGACTGCGCTTGCACATTGTTGCCAGACAACGATTTACATTCTGCCAATGACCGCTATATAAGACGAGGGGTGACTTTTGTGCGGATTTTTTTGGAAAAAAACTCGACCTATATTCCGGTTTATACGGTACTCCTTTAATGTATCACTATAGGCAGATCATTTTAAGTGGTATTCGAAATTAAGCTTGACTGCATTACTGGTAGGACGTTTTTTAAGTACGGTTGTCCTTCTTGGTCTATTTAAACGCGCGAATTTCGGACTGTCTGTCTGTCTGTCTGTCTGTCTGTCTGTCTGTCTGTCTGTCTGTCTGTCTGTCTGTCTGTCTGTCTGTCCGTCCGTCCGTCCGTTCGTCCGTCTGTCTGTCTGTCTGTCTGTCTGTCTGTCTGTCACTCGATGCAGCCGCCCTACCAAAATGACGATACATTTCCAATCTACTAAATCTTGCGGTAATGTCATACTTGCCAACATTGTTGAGCAATCGCCTGCGTTGCGTCGGCGCGTTAAACCCCACAATCAATCAACATTGTTGAGAAAAAAAAACAGTAGGCGTATTTGAGGCAAGAAATTCCTACGTAAGTTATATTAGCAGTGGTATTTAAATTGGAATACATGGCAGCTTGCTTTTCGCGATATAATAAAATGACCCAAAAACACAAAATCGCTGACACGCTACACCAGCCCTCGTGGCGGCATCCCTACAAGTCCAACAGTTAACGAAATGTCCCGGTCGATGGCGCGAACAGCGTAACCCGGTAAAATTGAATAGATTTCAGCGTACCGATACAATGTTGAAGTGTGCATGTTGAAGTAATTGGCGACAAAATACGAATAAGCCATAGCAAAGAAACATACAGGAATACGAACAAATTTTTAATCTTTGGAAAAGTGGTGAAAAAAATTGAATACGTTTCTATCACTACTTCTGCGAGAGTTGAAAGTCAGCCCTCGTGGTTATTTTTCCCTCTTTGTGCTTCACGTGTGATACAATTGCGTACCAGCTATACACTAACTTTAATTCGAAAAGTTAACCTTTAGCATACACCGTTAGTTGCTTGTTCCGCGTTTGGCGTCTACATGTTGTGATCGATTTTCCCGCGCAGATCACGGATCCCGTGGAGCGGTATGAAACCATTGCCGAGATCGCCGCCGTCCACGTGCTCTACGACGTGAGTACTTTTCTTCGGGTCGGGCCGCTCATGGTTCATTCCTTGCTCACAGCTGTACGTGATAGCCTTTGTTTTAGCAGGGTTTAAAGTTTTTGCTGCACCAGACCGAATTTCCGACACATCACTCTGCAAGGCACTGCAGTCCTCAACACCGCCATTGTGCCTAAATAGTTTGACATCATCATCATAGAGAAGAAATGAGGACTGTTGAGATATTGTTGATAAAAATAGAAAACAAAAGTGGGCCCAGCACAGAACCTTGCGGTACACCACTTGCTGCAGTGGTGTACCTCAAGACTTTTTGTTGTTTACATCTACGTAAAAGGACCGGTGAAGGATATAATGGGAAAACAAGGCAACCAGGGCTGCGTCTACATCGGACGTGGTAAGCTTGTTAATAATTGATGGTTAACCACATCAAACGCCTTACTCAGGTCAAAATAAATGACGTTCAACTGGCCGTTTTCGCCAAAGGCCACTGAAGCTTGCGTCATAAAGCTGAAAAAATTTGTAACCGTCGATCGACCCGAGAAAAAGCCGTGCTGGTATGGTATCAGAACGTTGTTGACGAAGGCAGCAAGACCTTTGTGCAGAGCTTACTCAGAGTTTTGAGGCAACACAAAAAAATGAGATGGGGCGATAGTTAGTAACGGCTGACTTATCACCAGACGTATATATAGGAGAAATTCGATCGATCTTCCATGCAGGAGGAAATGTGCTGATAAGTAAACAGTTATTATAAATGGAAGTTAAAACAGGCACAAAAGTATTGCGGTAAGCCTTCATGAGCGCTACTGGAATTCCATCTTCACGATAGGAGAACGATGGTTTCATCCGCTGAAGGCTATCATTGACAAGCTTTTCATTCACCATAATATAATTAAAATTAGACATACTACTGACGATTGGCGTTCGGCGTTAGCGTCAGGCAGTTGAAAGATAGAATGGAAGTACTGAGCAAAGCTGGCGGCAACATCCTCAACCTGTTCGCCATCGGATTTAAGCAAGCTAATGTGTTTTTAGACGACTTTGAACGACCGCGTACATACCTCCAGAAGTCAGCCGAATTCTGAGACGCAGCAGCCTCCAAGTACTGTATATACAGTTAGTGGTCCCGCCGGTAGATGCTTTTACAAAGGGAGTGATACTGACTGAACGTCGCCTTCCACTTGTCGAGCCTAGAACGCTTTGCCTTTTTCAAAGGCGAAGCGTTCTGGGATCAAACTCTGTAGTTCCTCATCCGGAAGCGCAATGCACTTTCCGTGTGCACGGCATTTACACGTAGAACATCGACAACACTTCTGCTTACCGAAGAAACGGAGGCAGCAGAGGAGACACTTCCAATCATAATACCAATAATCATCATCGGCCTAGTGGAGTCGATCGCAGGATGAAAGCATCTGCCATCGGCTTCCAACTGGCCCTGTCCTGCGCAACCCGTCGATCCACTTTTTGCGTCCGAATTTTCTTATTTCTTACATCCAGCTAGTTAATGGCCTTCCCCTTCTTCTAGGCCCCTCTTTCGGTATCCACTCTGTCGCCCTGGTTGTCCGCCGGCTGTCATTTCATCGAACTACGTGGCCAGCCCGAGTCCATTTCTTCTCCTAATTTGAACTATCGTATCTTGTACCCGAGTTTGTTCTCTGATCCTAGTACAGATCAAATTGCCGTAGAATCGCACGAAATACGCGACCTGAACTTTCGCGGGCAGCACCCTGAAGGTATAGTCTGTCGCTCTCCCGCATTGAGACGCTTGCTCGTATTGCGCAGATGTACGTCACGTGGGTGCAAGAACGCAAGAACGACGCCGTGGACGTGCGGGTGCCGTTCCTCAAGACGGTTCACTCAACCACGCAGTTCTTCGTCGCTCTGGCCTCGGTGAGTCGCGCTGCGGAGACCGCTGCTCGCGGAACTCCTTCCGGAAGTCCTCGGCTTTAGGCTTAACCAGCAAACATTACTTTTCGGTATGTTTTCAGAGAGTTTTGGTCCTCATAAGCTGAGAAACGAAAAATCAACTGATACTGCGACTGTTTAATAATTCCCACGCACCACTATAAATTGGTTCATTAGGCAATTAAAAATTTTTTTGGGGGTACGTAAAATCTGTTTTTGTTTTCCTAAAGGCCACGAAAAACACCGTGAGCCTACAGAAAAATAGTAAAGTTGGTATCTGCAGATTTATGGAGATTTTGACAAATCAGGGTTTCAGCTTCCCTACCTGCCCCATCATCAGAGCGGTGTCCACTGGAGCCTCTTCTTTCTCATAGCGTCCATCTCCGCGAAAACGCAACAATGGTTATGTCTATCGCAAGAGCCATCCTTGAGGAACTCTTGACCAGAAAACTGCCAGTTTTGGTATTCTTCTTAAAATACTAAAAGTACTTCGTGCGGTGTCGTCAAATGGCAACACCAGGGCCGAAAGGGTTAACAAAGTAAACAAGTAAATCGGAAAGCAGTAAAGGCTACTAAAAGAAGTTTAGAATACTGATCGGAAAATAAAGCGGAGAATCCAGGAGGGCATCCAACCGAACCGACTGCCACTAAAGGCCCATAAAGGGTTTTTTTCCCTTTCAATGCGAGGTGAATGTAAAGTGGCGTTACAATTAAGGTCACTCTGCAAAGCTATCCTATTGCAAAGGGGAATCCTCTAAACATCATCATCATCGTTATCATCATCATCAACAACAACAACAACAACAACCCGTTATCTTGGGGATAACTGGAATCTAAACTTACAATTTTAATGAATGGGACTAAGGGCGCTTAACAAAAAACGAGGCCGAAAACGAGAGGAAACACCACTACCACCGACCAACAAGATATATTCCGGAAAAAACGCTCCATTTATACACATCTACCTCATAAACTTCGAAGCACCACACATGGGCGCACTTCCAAACGTTTAAAAAACCGCAATTCTTTTTCATGTAAGGACATGAAGGCTGTGCTCACGCAGCCTGCTTGCAACCTGTCTATTTACTCGGCTTCTATTTTCTTGCGAGTAAACTTTTCTTTGTTTTTGCCGATAATTACATATTTGTCAAAAAGCGCATCGCACCCGCACGTGCTGCAACGATCAGCCAGCCATCCGTCGCTCCCATTATTTTTCTCCCGCTAAGCGCTTTTACCTCAAACCTCGACCCGTTGGAACATCAAATATTCGTTTAGAAATACGCATACATCCATCCTTGCAATTAATCGATCTTATAGTGCACGTTGGCTGCAAAACTGTGAACATTCCACCTGCAGCACCTTTTGCGGTTGCCGTCTGAATAGTAAGCTCTACAAAGCCGCAGCCATCCCGGTACAGAATGTTTACAATTTCCGCCTTTATCAAAAGCATGACGTTGGTATATGCTCTTGGGCTGTAAAGCGTGCTTCAGGGGATGGCTTAGGCTTAATTGTAAAGTTCCCTACGAAGTTCTAAACAGACAATAAAGAAAAAATTCGAGCTTATTTCTATCGATGAGACAATATTCTCAGTTTGCAAATACACCGTACTACTAGGTTACGACACCACAACTCCTGCTTGTCGATTTTAAGTGCGAATGCACTTTATAAGCGACCCCAAACCATCCACCGCCGGCGGCGGCGGCGGCGTCGGCGTCCGCAGTGCTCCTCTATATTTAAAAAAGAAACAGCATCCGGCGCCAGGTTTCGATCCGAGGACTTTGCGGCCGCAGCGACGCTCTACCGACCAAGCCACGGACGCGACGGTGATATCAGCGTTAGTGACGCGCCTTATATCTTTAACGCATTCAAACTACGTCGTCAGCGGCGTGCGTTGGCGACTCAGCGGCGTTATAGCGGCTTGATAACTGCGTGGTGTACACGTGATACTACAAACCCGATGGAAGAGATGGAAGAGAAGGCGGCGAGGCGGTGGGCTGCGGGGGCCGAGCGCAAGCGCCGCAAGCGGGCCGACAACCGTGCATTCGCACTTTCACATTCTCCCCCTCGGGGAAATGCGGGGGAATTTTTTGGCTACCCGCACCCTGAAGGAAGATCTGCAACGGACGCCTGAACGCGAAACAGCTCAACGTCCGAAGATATAGCTGGTAACGTTTGGCCGCTTGCTTACAGGATTGAAGATTAGATGGTGTGCTGTCATCGCCGTCATTCACTACAGCATATTCAACGTCGCACGGAACGTGAAAGCGCCGAGAGACGGCAGTGCCCGTGTCGCCAACTTTAACGCCGGCGAAACAGCTTAACTTGTGTAGGAGACACTGAAGAAGCTACAAAGGATCTAATTTTTGGGTTGAAACAAAAGATTCCATGACTTTACAAGCGGCACCGATCATCATGCGAACAGCAAAAAAAAATGAAGGAAGCTCACACTCACGCATAAGACTTGAAGGTAGCCAAGCTGTATGCAACCTTCACGACCATAACGAAGGTTTGAGTCTACGATTGCAGCCGATTTGCTGCTTCTTCGCTGCCACAGCGACCTTTACTCCAACATAGTTGCTATAAGTGTAAGCTTATTTCATTTTTTTTAAGTTATAATCATTGGACATCACCTTGGGTAGGCGTACGCTATGACGAGTATTTCTTGCTCCAAACAATTGTTGCCACAATTACGGCGAACACTGGAGTCTTTCTCGTTCCTAGCAAGTGTTGTCACGGACACTGTGAACGCTGGAGTTTTTTTTTTTTTTTTTTTTTTGCAAATCTTGTCCTTTCTCCCTGAGTGGGTAGGCTTGACAAACATGCGCAGGGGGCGCTGGGTGGTCGCCATGAGGTACGCACACACGAGCGCTCAACTGTTGAAAAAAAAATAAAGCAGCGACCCATGGTCAGCGGAAGAATGCCTTGGCCGCATCAAGTGCGTGTCGATTGCTCGAGGCACCAAAAAACAGGATAGCCAGTCGGGAAACCCCATAGAATAATAAAAAAGTGATGGCTCAGATTGAAAACTTGGAAACACTGTTATCACGAGCAACAGAAAAGACTATGCGCACAGTGTTTTGTGAAAGTTCGCCTTTGCTTGAAATTTGGTAGCCTTGACAAAGAAGGCTGGATCGCTCTCGCCGAGAACGTAACTCGTCACGAATACGCATCGCTGTCCGCAGGATATGTGCGCCAGGACGAATGTCACCATTCGGGATGAGCTCAACACCTTCCACGGTGTGAAGACGGCGGAGCAAAGGTAGGCAGTCACAATGTTTTCACATGGCGGGTTTTGTAAATGCGATAACTGAATTTTAAGCCTTGCTAACTTTGTTTAAACCTATCCTCTGTTGCAAACGTTGTCTGAATGCTGTTCCAATAATGTTAACTTCGGAAGAACACCACGACTACTTTCAGTTTCACTTCAGTGCCACAGTTTATATATATACAGCGCATGAATATTAATATTACAGAAAGAGGTCTGAAGTGTGGCACTGCGGTGGAAGCTCTCGCAGACGTAATTATCACAACAGCATTAACCTATAAAGGACGTTTAAAAATTATTGCCAGAATATACATAGAAAACACACATTAAATAACTGTGATCATAAAAATAATCCAAACAGCCTAGTTCTTGTTCTATTAATTTGTTACTCCACATGATGTATAAGCAGGCCTAAGTGTATAACATTCTAATCGAACCAAACATGGAAGAAACGTCCCGCAATCGTTGGCACACAAGAGGAGTTTTCCATGCCATTAGTTTTCTGCTACGGGCGAAGCACCGAAAGGCCGAGGCTTGTCCGTCCGGCCCGGACGCCGGACGGACCGTGCTCACGGCACAGCACTGTGTAAATCAAAACATGTGTGAACAAAACGTTCACAAACTGTTAACAAGAATAAAATAAAAGGTTCACAAAAGGTTAGATAGAGAAAGAGAGAGAGAGAGAGAGGGACGCACAGCACCGTGTAAATCGAAGCATCTGTGAACAAAGGCTCACAAAAGGTAACAAAATACCAGATTCACAAAAGGTTAGAGAGAGAGAGAGAGAGAGAGAGAGAGAGAGAGAGGGGGGGAGAGGCACAGCACCGCGTAATTCGAAACATCTGTGAACAAAACGATTACAAAAGGTTAACAGAAACAAATTAAAGGCTCACAAAAGGTTAGAGAGAGAGAGGAAGAGAGAGAGTGTGCCTGGAGAGCCGTGCTGCACATGCGCG
This sequence comes from Haemaphysalis longicornis, assembly GCF_048455015.1. Lineage (NCBI taxonomy): Eukaryota > Metazoa > Arthropoda > Arachnida > Ixodida > Ixodidae > Haemaphysalis > Haemaphysalis longicornis. The sequence continues at coordinate 71,803,603 of NW_027526385.1, read as the reverse complement.
AGGAGCATTGACTTTTGTTGGGTTTGGATTTGCATTGGATTGGATTAAATTGAATTGTATTGGGTTGGATTGGAAATCGTTTTAGCAGCAGTAAGCACTCTCACGGGTGATTTACGGTGCGAACGATCCCCAGTGCTTCGCCAACTCGTCATGATTCACTTCCTGAGATGCGTGATTTTTCTTTTCGTTTTTTCCACACACGCATCTTTTTTCAATAAACCATGTTTTACACTCCAGACAACCTTGTAATGGTGCCGAGATTCCAATATTGATAATTAACAATCGACTGAGGAGGTCGCGTATGTTTATGTTTCTGCTCGCGTCGCTATTTTAAATACACGTACTCGTACTATTATGGTCCAGGTGAAAATTTGTGAAGCTTGTGCTGATATTTCAAATTTCCTCAAATTTGTCCGCTAAAACGTCTCTTTACTCTGTTGAGCTTTACGCGTTTCTTTTTGATGTATACTTAGTTATCGCTTTATCTGCGATCTGTGCCCACCGTTATCGCTCGATCTGTACTTCACACAGTAGCTGGGTGAACGCGCGGCCAGAAATAAACCAGAGCCGCGCTCTCTCCCTTTTTAGCTCCTCTTTAATATGTTTTTTTTTACATAAACTTATTGCATTTCGCCGGTGCAGTTTTCTGCGCACACAGGACCACCGTATTTCCTTTTCGCGGAGCCATAGAAGCTGCGCTTTAAAATGAAAATTCGAGGCCATTCAGCCCAGCGAAGGTGGAGTACCAGCCCTGCGGTGTAGCTATTACGATGGTGCACGTGTTCATTTGTTACACAGAGTCGCGGCAAATCCTGGCGCATAAGGAATACTTGCTGATCCACACACCTTGAACGTTGCCAAGTAGCCTTTTCATTAAACGTACCAAAAGGGACGTTCTTCGCGACATATCGAACGTTACCGATCACCGTCGTACCGCTCTCGAACCACAGTCTGTCGGACGCCGCACAACTGAATCCGAAACGTCTGTCCAGAAGGTCCCCCTAAAATTTCGCAGTCGCACCGATGTGCTATACTCGGTGACAACTTAAAGGGACAGACAACCGATTTTTGTCGCGTATATGTTCTCTAGATCATATGAAAGCCAGCGTGTTATATAGCCCGGTAACCACAAGCAATTTCTAAACAGATCGGCGGAAATAATTTTAATTTAGCAGCAAACTTTCTGAAATCGGAAGGGTGGCGGTTCGTAGTGTCGAAACTTGGCACTACAATATGTGTCCCTGTCACGTGACCTGCAAACCTAGCAGCTACTGTAACTGCTGAAACGTTTATTTACGTATTGAAAACCTTTTAACACAAGTATTTATGCAAGGTTAAATTGTATATGTATTTCTAAACATTATTTTGAAAATTCTAAAGACACGCCGCCCGCCGCCGCCCGCCGCCGCTGGGTTGCTCTCAGTGTGGCTAACTGAGCCACCATGCCCAGAATCAACGGCAGCGTTCACTAAACAGACCCAGTGAAGGAGCTTTGACGATTCTGCCTGAGGCATAGGCGTTTGTTCGGCCAAAATTTTTGATTTCAGTTTCCAAATACGCCAACGGCAGCTTAAAAAAAAAAAAAAAAACCAGTCGCGCCCGGGGAGAATCGAACTTCCCTCCTCCCATGGAGGAAAGAAACTCAGGAGAGGCCCCTAGCATCCCAATGCATTGCGAAAAGTGTGGAGGAAGTGGCGTCATTTTTCTTGAGCCCATGGACAATGTTGCTTACTTGTTTACAACTGCGGCGGCCACATTTGGGCAAATAAAACGGACAAATTTTTAAGGCGCTTAGTATGTGGCTGCCTCGCAACGCTTGCAAACCAGTACACTCGCTACGACAAACGTTTTTAGATTAGACCAGTTTGAAAACTCCGCCGTCGGAGGCAGCCTTAGCGTTCGCCATCCCGCGAGTCTGTTGCTATGACGACGACAAACGCTACTTTGCCAGGCTTAAGAGCTGAAAAATCGTCCTTCTATCTCAAAAACGAACGCCGTTTTTCGATTGAAACTTTGGGTGAGGGTTAGAATGGGCAAATTGAAGGCGAAATCAACAGCTTAGAACATGACATCGTACCGAGGAATTAGCGACGAAGCTGTTTTCGTTGCGAAGCGGGAGGGCAGGGCGACGCCATGTTAGTCAAATCAAACCGGAGATAGCAAAGAATGATGGGATAGAGTGCTGGGCTCAGTGGGCTCAAGTCATGGCGGCACTCGGCTTCACAAATGTGACGTCAGGGCCTCTCCTAACCTTTTCTTTCCTCCATGCCTCCTCCACAACGTGAAGCCAGATTCTACCTATCGTCTATCCCAACAGATGGCGCATTCGTGCCCAATAGACCGTTGCATTAAAACACATAACGGAACAGGAAAGCCTGCGATTCAAACTTTTTTTAGCTGGGGACAAGTTTTTGAATATCGTTTTTCATTTCGCATACAGACAAAATTACGTTGCCGGGCTGCTCTACGTCATGGTTGCCAGCATCTTTTTTGGGAGGGACACATACGGCTCGTAGATAAAAAAAATCGATTTAAAAAGTTCTAGGGCATTATCAGCAAAACCGTTTTTCGTCAAGGTGCTTTAAGTGATGCCCTTTCATTTGGGATAGAGAATATATACTCGACAAAAATCGGTTGTCTGTCCCTTTAAGAACGGCACCGGAAGTTGCCGCTGTGCCTTATCACCGTAGCCGGATGTTTCTCCACGCGGCGCAAGTAGAGCGTTACTGGGAATATTTTGAACATGGCGTGAGCCGTTCCCGTGATTTATTGGACTTAATATGCTCATAAACGACTACAGTGACGACAAACAAACTGCGTGAGACAAGGCAGACGATATCACGCATTCATAGCAAACCCCTTTCAAAACGCGCGCGCACTGACGTCACGGGTTTGGCGCTTTGGCGGAGTGATGCACTACATGATGTGGTGCCGTTCTTGAGTTGTAACCAAGTATAGTACAATCTACTACAGTGTGTTGAAGCTGGCCGTTGGGCCGGCGATTAGTGCGCAGGAAAACCTCGCCGAGCGATGACATCACCGCGCGCGCCGGCACCACCGTACCTTTGCCTCGTCACGTTCGAGCGGGACTCGTGTCGCCACCTGTCCGAGGCGCGGCACAGTTTTGGAATCGCGTCGTGGGGTGGCTCGCCCTATCGCTTGTTACGACGAGTGATGCAGTTTTTACGGTACACACAGAAGAAATAATGTCAAAATGAAGGAAGCCACAAGATCTAGAAGCGATAACGTTAATCAACTTCCTAATTAGTGGCGTCCCACACGCTAGACCACACAAGCCGAACGATGGCCACCGAACGAGTTCAAAACTTCTGAGCAAATGATCGTCCCGCTGCGCCCTCAGCTACTGCTGAAGCTCCACCGCAAAGCCGGTGGGCACGCGTACATTGCACATACTTCAATGACCGGGTGTTCACTGCTTTATTTGCGACACACAAGAGAGGAACCTCGTGTGTAAGCACTCTTCAGTAGCGCTCCTGGAAAAAGAATTATCATACTTGTCAAGATAGCGTCTTCCATTGAATGTGACATTCCCTATGTTTGCAAATGACCTAATTCGTTCACTGATCATGCGCGCGGCTACTCTTTGACAACATTTCGCCTATATATTCCGTTCTTTGTTTACAAATAAACAGTTGTTAGTCAGCGCTTCTGTCGTCTTTTCCTTTTGTCCCGTGCATGGCGCTGTTTCGTTAAATTAAGTACCAACCTGCCCAACTACAAATCCTGCTGCTGTTCATTGCTCTTTGGTGCGCTAACGACCACACCACGCAGAAAACTTGACCGAGTCTCGAAGAATCACCACACAGAAAACACTGCCGAGTCTCCAAGCTCAATCACGCATAAACTTAACCGAACCAAGAACAAGCTAGGTTGGGCCGCCAGCTTCGCTGTTTGCCCAGTCTTCACGCCACTAATGCGAAGCGGCCCCAATTTGGTTCTACTGCAGGTGTCAGTGCATGCTTTACTGGTTTGCACGGCCTGCTGTGAGAGAGTGGCGTCACGTGATATTGGGAGGGGAAGGAGAGCTTTTTAAATGCAGAGCATTTCAATAACTCACGATGTCACCCGCGTTGACGTCCGTAGTCGTAGTCCGCACCGTCGTTGTCCGCACCCCTCCCCCTACACTATATAAAAAAAATACTATCCGGCGCCTGGTTTCGATCCCTTGACCCTGCGGGCAGAACGCAATGTACATGGTGCTCTACCCACTGCGCCACAAAGCCGACACAGAATGGGAGGCTACGAACGCGCCTTATATCCTTGGCTCATTCACACTATATAAAAAAATACTATCCGGCGCCTGGTTTCGATCCCTCGACCCTGCGGGCGGAACGCAATGTACATGGTGCTCTACCCACTGCGCCACAAAACCGACACAGAATGGGAGGCTACGAACGCGCCTTACATCCTTGACTCATTCAAACTACGTCAAGAAGCTGCTGATACAACGCATTCACTACCACCAACTCCCCAAACACTAAACGTTAACGCAATACACACACCCCCTATGCGACGCATTTACTCGAGTCCCCCTCGCGGGGAGATGGGCTCTTTTTTTGCTTTTCTCTTGGTGCGGTAGGGGTCAGCAAAGGCATTACTGGCTTGCTTTGCACCCTCACTACAGGCGTTCTCGAGCATTTGGACATGGAGACGAAAATCCTGCGGGAAGCTCCCCGTATACAGCTCCGCCGCTAAAAGGAAACGAACGTATGGTTCCTTCATTAAATTCGCCAAAGAATAGCTGGGGTATGAAGGAGGGACGTGAACATAGCGATGTGTCCACATCCTTTCTTTCTGTTTTGTTCCAGTGCGCTGTGCTTGAAGAATGTCAAATTGTCAACAAGCCCATCAGTCCACACTCGTCAACTTATCGCTCCGTTAGAATAATGCGGGCCTGGTGCTACGAAGATACCTGGAACACCTTAAAAAATTTTCCTCAGCGCACCGCTGCTCGGTTCGCGCTCAAAGTTTACTCGAAGGTCGCATTCTGTGGTCTATCTTGTTTCACACCGGGAACAGTGACAGTACTTACCCGTTTATTCTGAGAATAAATAAATACGATTTTCGCCTATGACAAAATGGCGGCCGATTAGGACATGCGAGCCAGCGCAAGCTGATCTGGAAACGGCGGCGCCACCTGGGGTATGCAGAGCGAAACGGATGGTAGGCATTCACGGTAAAAAGGAGCCAAATGAGGTGGCAGACGATACGAACATCTCTTTCGTCCCTAGTTTACGATGAACACAAATAGTTGCATAACAGCTGATACCAATCATAATTCGCAAGGCGCACAGGCGGTGGCGCCGCGCGGTGGCAGGAGGAGAAATCACTCCATGGAGGATCGGCGAGCGACGGAAACGTCGGAGCCCGCACGCCCGCACGTTGGCCCGCAGCGTATCATGACGTGGATTTTGACGCCGTTTCACGTGATAACAAGCACAGCATTCACCGGATGCATGTTATGTTCTAAAAGGTCTCGTGCTTAAAACACCGCGTGCAAGAGATTGCGACGCGCTGCACGAAAACTAGGAACCGAAACACGAACCGAACACAGTGTGCGTGGTGTGTATTGTGATGTTTTAGTCCTTCGTCTTCGTGCAATGCTTTTAAATCCTTGCAATTATGTACCAACTCGTCCAAGCAATAACTCTGCTGTTACAGGGCGGACGCCTTTAGTTTCCGTCGCCCTTACTTGACGTTTATATGCAGATGACAAGTTCGATCCAGGTCGCTGATATGTCCGTCGCCCTAATCGTGCAAGGCACGATAACATTTCGTTGCTATAATTTTATTTTCTTCGAGCTCATGTTCTTACATAGAAAAGCAAGGGTGTGAGAGCGCAGGCATGACACATTATACTAGTGAGATGTTACGCTGAACCATAATCTGTTTTCAAAACCAACGGCTGTTGACCGTTTCTTTGCTTTGCGCATCGTGCGTTGTGCGGACGCGTTTTCAGATATAGGCTCATATTAACACGTACGACACCGCGAGGGCAGTTTTTAATTTGGGAACACCTTATCCATCACCTCACATTTCACAGACAACAGGCTTGCCCAGGCGCGGTAGTAGAACCAGCATATTACAAATAATGATTTACGTGCGAATAGCTTTGTATTTCTTTCTTGGTTGTCCTTGTTTCAGCGAGCCGCTTCTAGCAATGCAGAAAACGTTAGGTGATAGTAAGAAAGCAGCTCAAGCTGGTTCGCAGGTTAACATTCTGCATAGAAGCTTCTAGCGTTTAATCAGCTCCAATCTGGAGCCACAAAATTGTTTGGCTGGTTTGGGTGTTTTTTTTTTTTTTTTTTTTTTGTAAGCAGCATGCAACACTCTACTAATAGTGCCTCTTACCAAAGTATTGGTTTTAGTAGGGAGCAATGCGACTAAGAATGCCACGGCGTCGACCGCTCGGTATTGTTTTAAACCAAAAGAAAATGTCACGTTTAGGTAGTTCGATTGGAAATGTTTACATCCTTGCCTTTGCTGGTGGTAAAACAGACCTAGTGGGAAACTATTACTATTCACGCTGGCCAGGCCATTGACTTGCGTGTTCTGCACGGAGCGACACCACGTACTTCTGAGCGGTATACTATGAAAATGCCTTACACAGGCAGGATTTGTCAAGTAATTAAGCGCGCGTACTCTGATAAGTCTGAACCGCTAATGAGCGAACTCTACTAATTGTGGTGGTGGCTAGTGAACCAGCGATATTTGCAGGCAGAAGCTTTGTAGCGTCACAGATCGAGCGCTGGCAGCCCTACCACCGCAGCAAGCGACGTGAGCGGCTTTTGCCGTATCTCTTTACCTTGGCTTGGGAGGGGGGGGGGGGGGGCGGCGAAATGTTCGTGTTTAGTTCTAATGGGCACATAATATCTTAGTTAAGGATATCCATTAAAATCTGGCGTCACCGCCACCTAACGACTTTAAAAAGTAGAGCTAACCCCTTTGATTTCAACGCGCACACAAGCGGCGGTCCGTAGAGGGAACACCCGATCCTCCTTAGGACAGCCATCTTGGATCGCTTTGCGCGCCTCCTATAGGGCGTGCCCCTTGCGAATATAATATTCCCACTGTTCATCGTTGCCAGTAGACGTTGGATTTGTTTCCTCACCTGCTTTCACATTTGCTGATTGCCCGCTACCTCATTTGGCTCCTTCCTGCCCTGGAAGGAGCATGAATCCCCATCGTCCGTTTCGCTCTGCATACCCCAGGGGGCGCCGTTGTTCCGACATCAGCTTGCACAAGCTTGCACGTCGAAATCGGCCGCCATTTGCCCATAGGCAGAAATCCTTGTTATTTATTTTCAGAATAAACAAGTACCGTCGTTGTTCCCGGTGTCAAACAAAATGGACCACAAAATGCGACCTTCGTGTTTAGCTTGAGCGCCAAGCAGCGGTTTGCTCAGGAAAAAAAAATTTAAAATGTCCCAGTTATTGTCGTAACACCCTGTAGTTGTCCTCTTGGTTAGCTAAGTTGACGTAGCATCACAGCGTTGCCAGAGTTCATGAGGGGCGGAGAAACGTGGGGGCTTGAAGGTTGCTCATTTCTTACTCCGTGCCAATTTCTCCTTTGTCGCAGGCTGGAGGTTCTCGCCAACCACATGCCACAGTTCTCGGCGCACTTCGAGTGCAAGAGTTCCGCCAGAATGTACACGAAAAAGAACTACGAGAACTGCCTCTTCTGGAAACCCTGAACACGTCCGACTCGACAATCTCGTGCTCGAGTGACGGAGGACATACTGACGTTTCTTTTATTCGCTGGCTACCAGCGCTTTTTATCGTACATTTGTTGCAACCGCAAAGCGTGCTCTTTAATTTCACTTGTTTTTTTTTTTTTTTTCATGTTTTACAACGTTAAGGACTCTGGCGTATAAAAATCGTGTATTTTCGTTTATGCGAAAGTTATTTTCCGAGCACGATGCTGTTTTTTATGTATGTTGGTTTTGTTGTCACGATCCTCCACGCCCTGACTCCGTTTTTTTGTATACAATACCTGTATTAGTGACGAACGCCATTGCTTCGTTTTTTTTTTTTGACGAATGCCCAGCGTGTTGGTTCACTGAATTTTATGTACATGCATTTTTTTCATCTTGCAACAAGCTTTTAGTTTGTTTTATAAACTTTTCTTTTTATGAGCTACACTTCGCGCGAACACAAAGTTAACGCAAGTACTAGCCAGAACAGAACCAATTTATTTCTTTTTGATTTCTTCATTGGCTAGAAGTTTCGTAAAAGCGCTACTCTGTAACGAATAAAAACTGCATTTTTTGGTTTCTTTCATGATTCGTTCCATGCAGGCAAGGCTAACGTACGGAGACACCACCCTTTTGCTTTGGTCTGTCTGTCTGTCTGTCTGTCTGTCTGTGTTTTTCTTTCTTTCTTTTTTCCTTTCTTTCTTTCTTTCTTTCTTTCTTTCTTTCTTTCTTTCTTTCTTTCTTTCTTCGTTCTAGTGCTTACTGTGTTCTCATTATACGTGCTGAGGATATTACAGCTTATGCAATAATATTCGTAAGCGGTGAAATATTGAAAAGGGTGAACTCGAATAAAAATCATGCACTCCTCCGTTTAACGACGGCGATGGTTGAAAACGAAGCTTCCTCGCGATGGATTCTTTGGTTGGCCAATCCCCCTCTGAAGGTTCGCACCACTTCTCTAAAGATACCCAGAGTAACTCTCGGGCGTGCACTCCGTAAGCCTAATGTTCGGGTTTGGGCTATACGACGGGATTCAGCACCTACTGTTCGGCGTTCGCTTTGATCATGTCGAAATGCAGCAATCGGATATACGCCACCTTCATAACGCGAGGGAGCCAGGTTCGATTGGGTCCACGAGAATCGATTTAAGTGAGAGCAATTTAGGGCCCCGCCTCGCCGTAGCTCGTCCACTGTCACGCTGTCTAGCCACCGCCGCAATCAGGCGGCGTAGCGACGTAACTGACCCAAACAGAGCCCCACGGCGTAGCGGCGTAACGGGTACCCAAGCAAATGCTTCGAAAAACAGACGGTTTATAAGTCATAACCGTTCGAACCTCGTGAACCGCTGGCGCTTGTCATACATCTCCCCGTTCTTTAGCGCAAAGAAACGTTATTTGATGCACAATCTGTGTAAATAACCGGCAGCACCCGCGTCTATTCAGTTCGGAACGCCAGTTGGGTTGATTTTAATGCGTAGCATTCTTTGCCGACTACCCCCACAGCCAAGAGCATGTAACGCCCTGCGTTTCCACAAATATTCAGATTTCGCGAAAGTTGCAACTGCAATCGTTAGAATACCGTAAATGGAGATAAATCGTCGAACCAAATTTTGAGAAACTAAAAAATAACAAAAATACCAAAAATACGGAAGTGGCATTTGTACACTAATGCATATTTAGCGAAAGTTTCCCCTGCAATCGTTATAATTGCGTAAATGGAGATAATTGGTCGGACAGGATTTAAGAAAAAAACAATAATTTGGCTGGGAAAAACTCACACACAAGACAGGCGGCATAAGAATGCTACGCATTAGTAGATAATTCTCCATTTCTGCAGAATTTTTTGACGATGGTGAGCGAAAAAAGTGGCCGCTCAAAACGACGCGTTCCAAACAGCGCAGTAAGGCGCCGGCACGTGCGAGATGAAAGCAAGCACAAGAACACTCCCGCACGCGCTTTTCCAGGCAGGGGACGCGCGGAGGCGGGAGATTTTAATTGCATTGAACAAACCTCCGTTCAATTTGATCAAGAGAGGAGTAATACAGGGATACGAAGATCGTGATCGGTGGTAGCAGTGAGCGGATAACGGCGCCGCAGCTCATTATGGTGAATCACTGCTCTGCACATCCGACAGCGTTCACGTTGAGTGGAACGGGTTATTTAATTTTAAAGACAATAGTCTTTCTTGGGCTACTTAAACCCAGAAATTTTGGTCTGTCTGTATGTCTGTCTGTCTGTAACTAGATTCAGCCACCCGGCCAAAGTAAAACGCTTACTGCGAAAAAGTCTTATATACTCACAGCCAAATGTAAACGTCTAAGCTCGGTTTATATGTTCATACTTGTCAGCTTTGTTGAACAAGAACAAGGCATTACGCAAATATAAGACAGGAAATTAGTACACAAGGGATATTTACAGCGTTCCTTTATTAAAAAATTTCTGGGGGCTTGGTTTTTCGATAGCAAATGATATTCTACATCTACTGCAGAAAATCGCCGCCTCCTGGCGGCATATGAAAAATCAAACGGCCACAGTTACAAAAGGTTCCACTAGCTAGGTTCCACGTTCTAATTTGAACGCACGTGGAGCACGGCCACGCGGTTCTATAAACCTTGTAGTCGGCCGCCTCCATTCACGCGTGTCTCCGCCGTATTGCAGCGCTGGCATCGAGGAACCCCGCCTGTAGCAGTGGAACGCGGTAAATTCAAATCGCCTTCAGCAAACCTTTAGTGTGTTTACTTTGGGATGAGCGTGACGGAACAGGAACAGCATGAGAGGTGAGCGGGAAAGCGTAGGGGGAGGGGGGCATTTCCTTGGCAAATGCCTACAAAGACTATCGTCTTTTGAGGACATTTGCAACGAAAGGAGCAGATACGCGGAAAATGTTTTTGTTCCTTCACTCCACCCGCGATTCTCCTTCATCATCGTCACAGAAAGGTGACTTTCCTGCAGGGCATATTGGCGTACAATGGCATCAATGAGGACACTACAGCTTCGCTTTAAAACGCCGCCGAAAAGATTAGGGAAACTGAAAATTTCAATATTTCTCAAGCCACTTAGGTATGCTTACGTGTCCCGAATGCGCAAGTAAGGCGCAAGCCGTATTTATTATGCGCCCCATGAGGCGAAACCCCCGGCGTTGTGCGTAGCGGGTGGCGACCAAAATTTTACGCTCACCACTTATACCCCTTTCAAAACAGAACTACAGAGCATACACTATAGGTGACGGGGGAAAAGCGCAAAGGCTCGCGGGTATACGTCGTATGCTCCCGAAACTTCCGGTTCAAAATCTCTCCTGCCGCGTACGCCGCCGGCTTTCACGCGAATATGTGCGCGTTGTTTATCTGTCACAGTGTGCCTGCCTTCCAGAGAAACCGCTAGTAGGGTCAATCGTTGTTATTTATTTAATTTCCGATGCAGCAGCGTTTTTTATTTGTCGAAGCAGAGAAACAACAAGCGCACCCGCGCGTGAAAGCCGCCGGCGTATACGAGAGGCAGGGAGAGCTCTCGAACCTGAAGTGACGTGACTCCACGGCAGGAAACAATGTACCCAGGAGCCTTTGCGCTTTTTACCGGTCACCTATTAAAGCAAAAGCAATGCATTTCCCAAGGGACCTGTTGGTCGACCGGAAAGCTCTGATGAGAACTCTAGACACACGGTGCGTGCGTGAAGCCGGGTCAAAACGGTTACTTTGGCCAAAACGGTTACTTGAAAAAGGCGAAAAGGAAATGCACGCATCGATCATAAAGAAGGATCGTACAAAACTTTCCCGTTATATCATAAACCACATATCGGTATAGGTGGTATTCGTTGAAAAGTTTAGCGGTCAAATTCTTCGCTTGGCAACACTGCAAACGGCCACAGACATGGCCGATTCGCCACGGACATGGGCAAGTACCGCCATCCCGCGGAGCCCGACGTAACGAGTGACGGCGCACTCACACGGTTGCATGGAGGAGAAGAGGGGTGCCTGATCTGGGGGCCGTGCGCACAACGTCGCCTAGCAACAGACGCTTGGCCACGGATACGGCGGCGCACTCGCATGGTTGCCTGCATGCATTCCACGCCATTGAATACCGGCCATACATTTTGATCTTTCGTAAATGCGTTTCCTTAGTGCTCCAAAAATCGTCGCATGGATTTGAGAGAGAGAGAGAGAGAGAGAGAGAGAGAGAGAGAGAGAGAGAGAGAGAGAGAGGTCAGCCAGGCTGGGCGCCCGACTTGTTACACCAAATGGGGGTGAAGGTGTGATGAAAATATATGAAAACTCTCACTTACACATGAATACTCAAACACACAAACGCGCACAAAGAGCACGCACTCAATCGGGCGATATAGTCATTTTTCTGAGAGTTCATAGCTCACTGACAAGTTTAGTGCTCCGGAGGAACGTTAAGAGCACTTTTGTTGCGCGACTTGCCATGCCGGTTGTAAGCCAGGGCCCAAGGAAATGACTCGAAGATATCTGGGCGGACGCGGACAGGCCCAGAGGAAGCTTTGCCGTGGTACGCTCAAGTTCGTAGCGAGGACATGCGCAGAGAACGTGTTTCAGGTCCTCGCGAACTGTACAGGTAGGGAACAGAGGTGAGGAAACTCGACGTAGTTTAAAAAGGAGAGAGAGAGAGAAACAACGTCTTTATTTGGCCTGCGGAAACCTCGGGGGGTACCTACTATCGCCGGCCTCCCTGGGGGGGAGGTGACAAGTTCCGGTTGTGGCGTTGTCGCTTCCACCGGGCCCTCAGTGAGTTCCTCGCCTCCAGCAGGTGTGCTAGGTGGCTGTCGACTTGCGGGGTCCCAATGCTTAGTGTAAGCCACATTCAGTCGTATTCGATGCAGGACAGCTTCATCTCGCTTGCACAGACCTCTTGGCATCCGAAATCGACACTCTGGGTCTATTGTGTGCAACGGATCGTAGGTATTATTTGGGTCGGTCCACAGCAATCGCTGAGTACTCTTGGCAAGCGATGACGCCAGAGTCGCTCCGTCTCGCCTTGTGAAAGGCACTGGAGTAATAACTGGGCTGATATGCGCTGATGCAGCAGCTCTGTCGGCTTCGTCGTTGCCAGCGACATCGCAGTGAGATGAAAGACACTGCAGAACAACGACGTGGTGGTTGTTTATTGCCTGCGTGTGCAGGCCATACTTTTTTGAGCAAGCTGCTCTTGTGGCAGCACCATGGGGTGCTGAAGGGCTGCTCGAGAGTCGGTGAAGATTGCCCATGCCTGAACTGGAGCAGTTAAAATGTGTTCCAATGCAGCACGCAGGGCCGTGAGTTCAGTGACCATCGACGAAGTTTTGTGACCTAGTTTTGCGGTAATTTTTGTGCGGGTTGATGGGATCCATATTCCGATGGCAGATGACGTATCCATCACTGATCAATCCGTGAAAATCTGAGTGTAATTTTTGTAGGTAGTAGCAATGTGCTCCTATGAAAAGAATTTCAGAGCAGGCAGAGGCAACTTAGCTTTGCTCTGGATGCCGGAAACGGTTAATGTTATTTTCCAGGAGTCAAATGTCCATGGAGGCTGGGTATGCTCTGGTGGGCTCTGATACACTGCTGGTAATACGGCACGTACCTCGGCTTCCGAGTCGCAAGCCAGCGGATGGTCGAGAGTCCTGGTCACAAACCGCAAGCGTGCACGAAGGAGTTCTTGCTGGCAGAGAACCGTTGGAGAGAGGCGCCTACTCTCCCTGAGAGTCCCAAGGGTTTAAGTTTTTTTAGGCACCCCAAGGCACACACGAAGCACTTTGGCTTGTAAGCCTTCTAGAAGCCGTGAGTTCGTTTTTGTAAGAGGCTCGAGGGCAGGCAAGCTGTAGCGAAGCAATCCCTCGCAGAGTGCATTGTAGAGCTTGATGAGAGACTCCACCGAGCAACCTCCCGCACTGCTGGATATCATGCGGAAGATCGATGCGTACGCCCCAAGCTTGTGCTTCAGTTGTCGTATATGTGGGGACCACGTCACGTTCTTGTCAAAAGTCGCTCCTAGAAATTTGTGGCTGTCAACGCAAGATATAGGAACGCGTCCGAGTTTAAAAAGATACCGGGAGAGATCACGCCTGGTGAAAGCTACCGCAGCAGACTTCTCCGCCGATATTTCGAGGCCACGTGCTGCTAGAAAGATTGTCATTGAGTTAATGGCCCTTTGAAGCCTTGCACGCAAAATCCGCCGGTTGCTTCCTGAGCACCAAATGCATATAACATCAGCATAAAGAGAAATTTGAACGGATGGCGGCAAGCACTGCTCGATTCCAATTAGGGAAATGTTAAACAACGTCGGGCTTAAAATTCCTCCCTGTGGGACACCTCGACGTACAGTGTGAAGTCCAGTGTCACCATCCTTAGTAGACAGGTACAGTGACCTGTCGGATAGATAATTGCAGAGCCATGCATACATTCGGCCTTGAACTCCGACGGACTTAAAGGCAATCTGGATAGCTTCGTGCGACACATAATCAAACGCTGCTTTAACATCGACAAACACTGCAATGGGGATGCGACGCAAGGCTTTGGCTCGCTCGACATGACTCACGAGGGCCAGGACATTGTCAATGCTGCTCCTGCCTTCTCTGAAACCAGACATCTGCTGAGGATATATGTGTCTGTTCGTCAAGTCCCAATTGAGGCGTAGGTGCACCATTTTTTCCGTAGGCTTACCGACACAACTCAGTAGAGTAATCGGTCTGTACGAGTTCATGTCCGTGTGTACCTTTCTGGGTTTCAGAACAGTTACAACAAGACCCGATTTCCAGCTAGCCTCTAAACAACCGGACTCCCAGGAACGATTGAATATGGCCAATAAGGAATTTTTTGGCCTTGTTGCCCAGGTGAGACAATGCTGCGTATGCAATGCCGTCAGGGCCAGGAGCCGAATCTCGGTTAACCGACCTAAGCGCAGCTAACAGTTCGGCCATTGTGAAGGGAACGTCTGTGCTAGCAGCATTGTTATTCGTTTGCGATTTCGGTCCTTGAAGGTTCGACGATCGATTGGACGCACTTCCAGCGAAGGTCGGATGCACTCTAGCGGAGGTTTTGACGCACTTTCGACGTAGTTTTGATGCCAGAAAGCGTTCGCACTCCCTGCGTGCCTGGCTGTGAAGTACGGACCCTGGGACCCCACGCATACTGGTGAAGAGGGCCTGGACTGCCAGCCAAGGCTAGGGCATCCCGGACTAGGGATGCCCCCCACCGGGCAGGTGCCCTAACAAAAGACCAGCACTTTTGAAATAACATTTATTCTTCCTCCTCCCAACTTTCTTTAGGAAGGGGTGGTAAAGTTTCTACAACCTCACCCCTTCCACGTATTCGGATTCTCAGAGAATCCCATCAGTCACTGCAAGAACTGCGCGAACCCTTCGCTGATCACCCAACGGTGCATGATGTACAACGCACGATCATCATTCTGGCCCATGCCAAACGGGTAGAGATTCAGCGCGATTGCTACCCATTTGACACGGGTGCGGGTTCACACGAGCTAGAATTAGGGCAACCAGGCTAAACATGATGCAGCATGGTAGCGCCTCGCTAGTCGCTACTACCGCTCCCATAGAGTTTCATACTAATACATACTAGAGGGAAATCTAGCGCTGCAATCGCGGGCCATCGTGGGCGCCGCCATTGCAGCTAGCGACGTTCCTCGCCTACTTGGCTTAGCTAGCCACATGGCTTCTTTTAGATGCGGAGCATCTCATGCTCGGGGCTGTGTCCCTCCCTCCCTTGCCATCCACCGTCCGCACTCTACTGCGCATGCGCGTCTCTTCAGCCCCGTCAGCGTTTGGGCTGACGTCAGCGCAGTCCACTATAAAAAGAAATAGTTAGACGGCGCCCGGTTTCGATCCCACGACTCTCTGGCCGCAACGGGAGGTACGTGGCGCTCTTCCCACTGCGCTACAAACCGGGACGGGAGCATGTGCTACGAACGCGCCTTATGTCCTTCACTCATTCAAACTACGTCAAGACGCTACTGATACAACGAAGGCACGCGAAGCTGAACGTCAACGGAAACGACGAACTGAAAACTAATGGGAACTTCAGTCGACCCCATGGCTGCTTCGCATACTGCTCAGGGTTCCCCTACGGGAAGATGGTGTAATTTTTTTTTGTCTCGAAGTCAAAATCAACAAATAGGGGTAACATCTTTTTCTTGTTTATCTTGCATGCAACTTCTAAATAATCACCTGACAAATGAACTCGTTTGGAGCATCAGTTTTATAATAGCAAAACAAATTTGAATAATCTTCTACAGTAATACGGTTGCCTTTTTGCAGCCACACGAAACATTTCAGCCTGTTCATGAGCGACTCCAAGAACAAATGTAACGTGCCTGCCCGGTACATTTATTTTATTTATTTATTTTCGGAACACTGTTAGCCGTTCAGCCGTTACAGAGGTGGGACATACTAAGAATGTCAAGCATCAACACACTGAAATCATACAGCGATTTAAACAGCAACACATAAACCTGGAGGTGTTACATGGCATACATTGGAAACACCTACATTGGGGCTCGCCTAGACAACGCGGCTCGCCTAGACAGTGGTGCCTGACTTCCCTCTAGTGTATATTAGTATGAAACTCTGTGACCACTCCCATGGACGACCACGACTCGAACCTCTCCCTGTATACCGTCGCTTACCATGCGCGGAACGTCCGTCTTGCTTCCGTTACTTCCATTGGCTACTTGGCCTTGGCTTCCCCGATGCGTCACTCTGCGGAAATCCTTGTTAGCAAAAGAATAAGTGCCTTTCCACTCTGTGAATAAGGATCACCAGCGAAGTTGTGGTGCGTAACGTTGCAGTCGTCTTAGTGGCTAATGGTCATCTAATATGTCTCCATATAGTTCTGTTAAAACAACAGCTGTTTTCTGCAGCCATACTGACTTCTTGGATGGACGTGTGCTGACAGCAGGCAGTAATTCGGTAGCGGTTGCAACTTCACTGTGTACTAATTACAACAAGCAAACGCAATTCTGCATAACAGTAGCCTCATCTCAGCGGCTAATTGTATAAATTGCTTCGGGACACTTTCGATAACACAAGAGTTAGAGCCCTTTTCTGTCATCATACTCACTCCGTAGATGACTATGCTTCCCCGTGCAACACACAGTGTGAAAAAAGGCCAGCCTGCAAAGGCTAAGCTTGCACAGATTCCCCTAATGTCGGCGTCACCTCTTAACACAAATGCATTGCTGGTAATAAAAATATGCAGGGGCGATAGAAGCAGTCTGAAATGGAAATTAGGAGAAAAGGGACTCTTTTTTTATTTTTTATAAACAAATTCAATACTGGGCACCGTCTTTTGCGCTGCGGGGAATCCCGCTTCAGAGAGAGCGTGACACGATGCCAGCAGAGAGTGTCGTCAAAGCCAGAACTAGAACAGCTCCCCTGTTCAATGTAGATTCCCTCCACCCTGTGAAGAGGGAAGCCCAGAGAAACTGGCGCTTTGATGGGACCTGCTATGTTGGGGTTAGCTATATTTGAGTTTGCTATGTTGATACACAACATACGTCATAGAACAAGTCGCATTCATACGTCATAGAACAAGTCAAGTCTAGGTCATAGAACAAGTGAGGGCACACATGTTTGGGGGGTACAGACCACGACATCTCTAGTGCACCGCACAAGTGGCCACCGAAGAGCGAGCAGAATTCTACATTTTTCAGGGGAGAAAGAGAGACGCCGCGCGTGGCTCGAAATATACACGCTTCTGGAAAGACGCGGTGGCGGTGGCAAGGAGTACAAGTGGTGCTCTAACTCGCAGATAGATACTCTTCCCGCAGATACTCTTCCCGCAGATACCCTTCCCCGCAGATACTCTTTCCCGCAGATACTCTTCCCCGCAGATACTCTTCCCGCAGATACTCTTCCCGCAGATACTCTTCCCCAGATACTCTTCCCGCAGATCGCCATGCTTCACTGTGCAACAGACAATGTGGAAAAGACCTATGAAAGCTTTCCCACATTCTTCCTTAACTACGGCTTCACCTCTAAGCACAAGTGCATTAGTAGAGAGACATTTTTAAGGTGCAATAGTGGCCTTCTATATCAAAATGTGGACTCGATAAGACCGTGTATTAGTTTTTCGTGAATGTTTCCATATGCTGAAAATTATGGGTTACTCTCGGTCTGTTGCCGGAGACAATATGCTGGTCCTAGCTATAGACAGCTTCACCGTGAAACTAAAGCTGACGCAGTTGCCCTCATACCCTACAGCACGAGAAATGGATTTACCCGGCGGGATCTCCCCCTCCTTCCTGTCTCCCTTGTAAAATGTGGGTGTTTGCCACTCTCAGCAAGGACTGCCAAATAATGAAAAGTAAGCTACACATAACTCAAAAGAACAATATACTACCAATACATGCATCCTGCCGGTAATGGCATTTGAAGCTGGAACTCGGCGCCTTACAAAACAACTTAGGTTAAATCAACTAGCGATGAAATTAGCTCATATCAACGGCCCACGGAACGAGTAATGATCGGAGTAACGCTTAGGGGCAGAAAATAAGCTTTATGGATAAGAGAAAAAAACCTGGGTAGATTATGCCATAGTTCAAATAAAAAAAAAAGAAGAAATGAGCTTGGGCTCGCCACGTAGTGAGGAGAAATGACAACAGGGGCCCCACCTCGGGTAACAGATTGGATACCAAGAGACGGGTTTGGAAGAAGGGGAAGGCCAATAACCCGATGGAGGGATGAAATAGGGCAATTCGGGGGGAAAAATGAACTCGAGCACCGCAGTACAGGCGCGGTTGGAGGTCAGTGGGAGACGCATTCGTCCTTCTGTGGACCTCAGTGCGCTGCTGTTGATGATGATGACGACTGATTAAGCACTGCTTCGCGTTTTTTAATACTGCCCTATTCTCACCAACGCTATGCAACACATGAAGTTTCTCACATCCCTTGAGTTGTTCGAGCTAAAGATTGGTCTATCAAGGTTAGTTAAGACCGCGTATCTACCCCGATCCCAACCTTCGCCTACTCTTTGGACGGCGGCGATCTCTTCTATGGGCTTCGCGGACATCGCATTTCTACTGCTCCCATATTCCTCGCTGCCTCTCTACCCCTCTTCTCATTTTTTGGTCGCATGATTTTTACTTAATACAGTCGATTCTCGATAATTCGAAGTCGCTTAATTAGTATTTTCGGCTAATTATAAGGGGTCGTGCCGGTCCCGTCAACTTTGCATGCAATCCAATGAAAGAAGTCGCTCGATAATTAGAAGCTGAACCTCACTGTATCGGTTAATTCGAGGTTATTTTGAATAATAAGAAGCATCGAGGTGACCGTCATTTCTAGAAAAAATTCCAAAATTGTCAAGCGCAAAAACAGCGCCGTGTTCTGTACTGATGTCGGCGGCATAGCAACTGGGAAGTTAGCAGAACCAATTGAGGTTCGCGCCAAAGTACGCATCTCTCTCTTTTCAGCTCCTCAACCTCCTTTGTTGCGCACGGCGCCGTGGGAGCAGTTTGTGTGGTGGATGCTTCAGGCTTCGAATTAGGCTTCAAAGTATGGTGGATGCTTCAGGCTTCGAATTTGGCTTCAAAGCGTGGTGGACGCTTCAGGCTTCGAATTTGGCTTCAAAGTGTGGTGGACGCTTCAGGCTTCGAATTAGGCTTCAAAGTGTGGTGGATGCTTCAGGCTTTGAATTAGGCTTCGATGTGTGGTGGACGCTTCAGGCTTCAGGTGTCGAATTATCGTGGAAAACCGTGTCGTACGCTCAACTTCCCGAGCGAAGTCGACATTCTGAGCAGAATCAAGAACAGAGACGTGTTACGGGCTGAGAGAAATGGTGTTATTGTGCTTTTCGGTTAGTTAGATGTTTCTTGTGGTCCCCATGGACTTAGTATTAACTGGAGTCAACTGTAAATGATTATAACAACAGACTCGATCATGCGCAGCGTGCACCATTTAAAAGACAACTCCCAACCAATCATCGCAACAAATACATAGATAACCGCAGCCGTTAACACTATGTCATACAAGATAAAAAATCTGTATAATGGCTGATAATTTTTTGTTCTGTCCGTCCATATGGAGAGTTGTAACTGCCGCACCCAGAGTACGCAAGTGTAGCGGCGTCGCGTCGAGAGAAAGGAATCGGGGCGATGACACTAGATTTTGTGTGGGCCGCGCAAGCTGTTTTGTCGGCAATCACATTCCCATTCACCCCACAATGTCCAGGTAGCCACTGTAACACTACCCCGTGAAGCATGCTGGCAGCCAGTGTATGCAGGGTGTGTATTTCGTGGGCCAGTTGTTCGCGCGGGAATGATGCTAGTTACTGAAGCGCCGCCCGCGTATCTGTGAAAATCCCCCACACAGAAGCTTCTTGCCCAAGAATGTACTGCAAAGCGGAGCGCAAGGCAGCAAGTTCTGAGGTCATCGACGTTGTTTTGTGGCTTAATCTGGCCGCAATTGTGGTCCGCGTCGATGGAACCCAGATTCCGACAGCAGGTGGTGTGGCCGTCACCGATCCACCAGTGTAGATATGCTTGTGGTTAGGGTAGCAATTCCACATGCGCTCTAGAGTGAAGTACTTTAGAGCTGGAATTGGGAACCTTGATTTACTGCTGATGCCCGCTATTGTGGTGACGATTCGCAAGGGGGAGTACAACCAGGGCGGGAGATGAAGCGGTGCAGGGCACTTCTGACACAAGGGTGGTAGAGTGTCTTGAACCTCTAAGGTGGAGCAAGAGCTTAGCGGATGTCCATGGGCCCTAGTCACCAGCCGCAGATGTAGGCGAAGCTGCTCCTCATCTTCCAGTACATTGTGTAAGAAGCGCCTAGACTCTCGTATGGTACCCAGCGTGGAAGTTGTCTTCCGAAGACCCAGACAAAACCACAGAGCTCGGACCTACATACTTTCTAACAGCCTTGTGTTTGCCTTGGAGAGAGGGCCGAGCACTGGGTGGCTGTATCGGAGCAGTCCTTCGCAGAGTGCTGTGTAGAGACGTAAGAGGGGCCCAACAGAGCAGCCTCGTGAGCCGCTGGTCAGCATGCGTAACACCTGAGCAAAGGAGCCCAGTTTCTCCCTCAGGAGACGAACGTGAGGGGACCCCGTCATCGACCTGTCAAGTGTTACGACCAGGGATCGGTGTGAGTCCAAAAAGGGTATGGGGACCCCTGCCGCTGAAAGATGATAGCGGGAGACACCACGCCTGGTAAAGGCTATTGCCGCACATTTCCTAGCCGAGATTTTGAGGCCGCGTCTTGACAAAAAGTCCGCTATTGAATTGATGGCCTTTTGAAGGAGAGCTCGTAAAACTCGCCTGTTGCGGCCAGAGCGCCAGATGCAGATATCGTCAGGATAGAGCGATATTCCAACAGTGTGTGGCACGCACTTCTCAATTCCAATGAGGCTGATATTAAATAGGGTTGGGCTTAAAATGTTGTATTCAGTGTCCCTTTATGTAAAATTTGCACGAAGACATAGCGTAGTATGAGCTGGAAAAATCGAGGCGTTGCTTGTTCCCTGAACGTCTCCATGATATTCGTTTCCCATAAGACCCTTGGCAAATCAGTTCGCACCCACGGATGCGATAACACGCGGGTATACCTTCTAAACGTTCTTCACATGCCGAATCTCACGTCGTACCTTTCAGCATGTGTTTTACACGTTGCGTCGCACACAAAGCACGCAATTCAATTCTTATCCCTGCCTACAAATCCGCTCTTTCGCAACGAGAGCCTCACTTTCGCAAATACCTTCGCCTACGTGCGTGAGGCAGTCGTTGAACGTAAGCTTTAGTGAAAAACAGAGTCAAATACACGCCGTTCCAAATTCCCAGTTTTCCGTCCGGAGGTAGCCGCACGTGCAACGTCCCTGCCCCGATACAGGAAACGAAGCTGTGGGTCCTCTGGGCCCTTATGACACGCCGCTCACTGACATCATCGGCGTGTAACTCGCACTCATCACGAACGCGTCCTCGTCGAGCGAAGATGCACCGCTTCGGTCGACGGTCACGACAACATACTCCATTGCGTCACACACTCGGCTCAACCAATCGTTTCAGAACTTTCCGGGGAGGATCAGCCGTGGGTCCCACGGTCAGCCAACCGTGGCGCCTGCCTCCGGATCACGAGCTCGCTCCCAGCCGGCTTCTGGGAGAACCTAATTGCAGCGTCGTCGTCTTTGCCGTCGCCCGGCTCACCTTGGTTCCTCCTCCTCTGGCCGCTGTCGCGTGCTGTCCTCGTTGTTCTATTAAAAGCGCGCGCGTGTGCGTCCGTGTGGCCGCGGGCCGGCGTGCCTTCCGATTACACGCGGCCGGCAGGCGGAAACGGAGAAAGCGTTCCCGCAGTACCGCAGGCGAACGCCGCTTTGCACGGGGAAAGACGGCTAGGCGACGCCTCACGTTTTCTGGGACGAGGAAGTGGCGAGTACAAGAAGCCCTGCGCCTGCAGCCGCTCGGCTCTGGGGGAGCTACTACCGCCACGCCGGGTGGAATTCTTGGCTGAAGGGTCCGGGTTTTGGACCCCAGTGGACAGACAAAAAGAAAGAGAGATAGAGAGTAAAGTTTATACTGCAAAAAAGAGCACGTGGTCGGATTCCTTGTTTTAGGATCCGGTTGGGGCTTGCTGCCTTCTCTGCACGTTCCACCAGCCGAAGCTGAGTTTCACTGCTGGAGCTGGACAGTTCGCTCTTCCGATGCCCATGAGAAGGGTTGGAGATTGGGCGAACTTTTGTGTTTCTTTTGAAGCCCCACACCATGCAATAGAGAGTACAGATCTCATTGCAGTGTGGGCAGGTGGGGCTGTACAAGGTGGCATTCATGGCTTGAAGTTTAGAAGGGTGGGGGAACGTACTTGCTTGCAACAGCCTGAGCTTATGCTCCTGTTCCTTTGGCAGTGACGGGTGGACAGTGTGGTAGTGTTACGTATCTAACTTGTAGTGTTGTGAACTGCTCTGGTGGGCTACTTGGGGATGAGCTGCTTGCCGTCTGGTTTGGTCCCTTCGGGTCATGACCCCGGTGGAAGTCCCTGCCGGGCTCGTGTAAAACGCAGAAGGACCAGCAGCTGTTCTTCCACCTCTTAGCGACGTGCGACGCGACGGTGTAGGAGGAAGAAGGCAGTGTCGTGCTCCTGTCGCGTCGTGCTTTCCTGCCCGTCGTATTCGTCGCTCCTTCGGGTTTCAGCGACAAGAACGAGTTTGCAGCCGCCCACTCTCTCTCCCTCAGCTTCCCTGGGCGTGGCCACGGCTTGCGCGTACCAGGATAGCTGAACCCAATCGACAAGGCTTTATCTAGCACGATTGCGGTGCCTGAGGAGCACGTGGGGGTTCATTCAGAGTAGCTTTTTTAAAAAATGTCTGATGCTACCAGAGGCCATTACCTAAAGCTGTTTTTTTTTACCCTTTATCACAGTCCCCACCATTAAAATGATCGTTGAGGTTACTCAAGCAATTACAACTGCCAGAATAGGGCACCGCTGCCATAGAATTATTTTTGGAGAGAGAGAGAGAAAACAAACTTTATTGTCATCTTTTTTGAAGACGAACGCACTGCGCTGGAATGTCCGGTGTCTTCGTCCCATCCCACGGCGTTCAGGAACCTTGCTCCCTGGCGGCGTCCTCTGCCAGTTAGGTATGCTTCGCATACGTTAAAAGTTTATCACGGTTTCGGCGAAATACTATTTATTTTTTATTTATTTATTTATTTATTTATTTATTTATTTATTTATTTATTTATTTATTTATTTATTTATTTATTTATTACGCCTACAGCACATTGCGACATTTTTGCGGTGTGATGCATACGCAACAAACAAAAGACACGCTCGCAAGAAGTACTTTGACTTTGACTTTGACTCTCAAACAGACGGAATGGGCAGCAGCAGAATTAATAACAAAGCAAACAAGACCACGTATCGCTTTCTAAAAACACGGGAAATACCACGTATGCATAAAATGCAGCATTCTCACGTTAAGCACAAGTTTGAAAAGAAAGGGTGTGCGGTGCGAGGCTGCAAAAAATACAATCCTTCAAATACGAGAAACAATTCAACACACATAAATATCGTGTGCGCTTGCCTGGTAATTTGAGCGACACAACAGGACAAGCGCTAAAGCAAACGTATGATGGCTGGTCATTGCTGAGTGTGTTCCGGTGCTCCCCTTGACTGAGCTTTATGAACTTCGGTTGTTTTTCTTTGACTGTCATTACAAGAAACGTCCATTACTAGCTACATCAGTGGTCGGCAACGTGCGGCCCGCGAGGCAGTGTCATACGGCCCCTGGCAGTGTCATCCCCCCCCCCCCTTGTCGCTTCCTATCTGAAGGCCGTCATGGAAGTTTTAACCTTAAATGGTGCTAGACAGGAACAAAGAAAGATCGCTTCCAGTTGCCATTGTCCCCCATCTTCACACTTCGCCGAATAACACCTCGACTGACTTGCTTTGCACAGATCCAAAAAGCCCCCCTTCCCTTCCATTTCGCCCTCTCGGCCCTCCGCCTTAAAAGGTTGCCGACCCCTGTACATCCATGTGGATGCTCTGGAGATTTTGGGATAAGCGCGAAAAACTACTACACGTAGAAAACAACACAGGACGGCAGCGCCCCGTCCTGTCTTCTTTGCTACTTGTAGTCGTTTTTCGCGCTTTTACCCAAAATGGATCACCAACTCGCCCAACTTTCAATTGTGCTCCGAAGAGTCAGTGAGCGGGGTTTTTGTGATCTTCTTGTTACAACGACCAGAGTCACACTGATCACAACGATTACACTGGTTACCACGCCCAGTGTCACAAAGCCCAGTGACTGCGACCAGTGTCACCAGTGTGACAACGACCAGTGTGTCTGTGAGTCTAGTCTTCACACAGGCGGCGTCCGCGGAGAACACATTCAAACAAAACCTATCAAGAAATAGCCCAGCGATCACACGGACGTAATGTTGAATCATCAGCATGCACTGTCACGAAGTTCCGTAAATTATCGCTATGCCTGTAATTGAGTAAGAAAAATTTGTATTTCAATTCTAAATTGTTGTCACGGTTCACGTGAGTGTTGAGGATGGTGGCAGCGCAGACATGACGAACAGCTGACCCTTTATTCAAAGATTCAACGCTCTAAAATAAGCAAGTATAAGTCTGTCTCGCTGAACGTCGCTCCCTCGCGCTTTAACTGAACTGTGCTGCTTTCTTTCTCCCCCATTCCCCTCACTCTTCCTTTTCAGCTTTGCTCTGCTCTTCAATCAATCAAACAACCAATCGATCGATCGATCGATCGATCAGTCAATCAATCAGTTTATTTCCAAGAAATACGTCTAGAGGGGTCCATGGGCTACATGGCCGTCTTCGGAGTCAGACGATGCTGAGTGAAACCAGTTGAAGTAGGTACAGATAGTTTCACGACAAAATAAAAGTTCCGCAGAGCCCTTCTCCGGCTGTGGGACAGACTTGCAGTAAAGAAAATTTCATTATCCTTCCAGCCCTTTTCCCCACCTCATCCACACCGTTGAACCTCTTCAATACGGAGGTCAAATCACCTCTCCCACTCTCCACCCCCTCCCATCCCTGAAGTCCCTCCTACGTTTCTAAACTACGTGCATCGTCCATTGTTTGGAGGTCAAATGACGCCTTACCGGGGGAAAACTTCACGGAAGCTTTCACTCGCGCAAGACTTGAATGGCGACGCTGTTGCAGATGAGCATTGCCCGATACATAGTTAAGTTTCACTATCATTGTTTATTCGCATAGTTGCGGTGCTAGTAATCGTCGTTATATGCATCGAAGAGGTCGTCGTCTTCTTCGCAGCGAGTGGTGGATGCGAAATCGTCCTCAGCGTTGTAGGCTTCCACTAGCTCAACTGGCGAAGCGTGCACTAAGTCGCGCAAGGCTTGAACCATAGCGAAGCTGCAGGATTTATTTATACGTGAGCACTGAAGGACTCATCACCACGCATTTTTACAAGTTTGAAATTGTTTATTTACACGCTACGTCGTTGCTTTGCACTATACTAGTAGTAGTCGATATCGTCGTGTTCCTCATGCCAAGCATTGCATGTGCGGTAGCGCTTGATGGCAGCGCTGAAGTTTTTGTTCTTTTTTAAAGACGATAGTCTTTCTTGGGCTACTTAAACCCAGAAATTTTGGTCTGTCTGTCTGTCTGTCTGTCTGTAACTCGATTCAGCCACCCGGCCAAAGTAAAACTGAAATAGCGCAATAGTCTTATATACTCACAGCCAAATGTAAACGTCTAAGCCCGGTTTATATGTTCATACTTGTCAACTTTGTTGAACAAGAACAAGACATTACGCAGATATAAGACAGGAAATTAGTACACAAGGAATATTTACAGTGTTCCTTTATTAAAAAAATCATGGATGCTTGGGTTTTCGATAAAAAATTATATTCTACTTCTAATGAAGAAGACCGCCGCTTCCTGGTGGCATATGAAAAATCACGCGGCAACAGCAACGAAAGGTTCCACTAGCAAGGTTCCACGTTCTGCTTGAAACGCACGTGGAGCAAGGCCACGCGCTCTATAACCTTCTAGTCGGCCGCCTCCACTCACGTGCGTCTCCGCCGTACCGCAGCGCTGGCATCGAGGAACCCGGCCTGTAGCGGTGCAACGCGGTAAATTCAAATCCCCTTGCGCAAACCTTTAGTGTGTTTACCTTGGGATGAGCGCGACGGTACAGGAACAGCATGAGAGGTGAGCGGGAAAGCAAAGGGGGGCATTTCCTTGGCAAATGTCTACAAAGACTATCGTCTTTTGACGGCATTTGCAACGATAGGAGCACATACGCGGCCATTTTTTTTTTTTTTTTTCTGAAACCGCTGCGCGAACCGGGGACCCGGTGGTCACCGCGAGGCGCGCGCTCGTGAGCGCTCCGCACTTTCTTGGTATTTTTTCCTGCAACGGCGAACTCCGCTGTTACAAATTACGTAACGAACCCCGAGCAAAAACTTGGTGCAGTAAGCCCAGGAATGCCAAAAGCGTTAGTGAATTCAGTATCCTTCCACTCTATCAAAAAGGATGAACAGCGTAGCTGCGGGGCCGCTCAAGGAGTGTACGAAGCAATACTCATTTGTTTGTAATGTGCGATTGAGCATACCTGCTAGTAATTAGCTGAATGAAAGTTGGGAGGACTGCAGTTTTACTTTGTGGGACAAACATGGAAGCTTCCCGTTCCCCTCCCGTGGAATCCTATGTATTGACAGCATGTGAAAATTCCACAATATTCACAACTTACCTGTGAACTACGTCATTACGAAAAGAGAAAATCGGCGTAATGTTAGAGTCGTCTTAGTGGCTAATTTTCGTTTAGTTTGTTTCGGGATAGTCCCCATAAAACAAGTTACAGCAGTTTTCTTTAACCATACTTCCTCCGTAGACGGCCCTATATTGATAACAGACGGGAATTCTGTAACGTTTGCAATTTCACTGTCAACTAATTACACCATGTAAATAAATTTCTGCGTAACGACAGAGTCGTTCTATCAGCCAATTTCAGTGTCAATATTTTTTCAGGATACTTAATTTACTAGATTGAGGGCTTCGGAGCATTTACCAGAAAGTTGAGTTCGGCGCACGATCCAGTTTTGTCTTCCTACAACCTGTCGACTCGCGCAGTTCTGACCAGAACATAGCCCGCAACACCTCCGCTGTGAAAACAACCTATTGCATTTTAAAGGGATCCTGCAACACTTCCGATAAACGCTTCACTACATCGTTCGCACCTGGAACAGACTTGTACATGTAACATAAAATAACCAGCCGATTACAATTACAATCACTTCCTTTAAAATGTAATTGATTGCAGTGATCAAAACAGGCCCAGAAAAGTAATAAACAAAGTAAAAGTCCATTGCTTCTGCGTTACTTTCCTGCAAAATTTTATTACCTTAAGACAGTACACAACTTTACTTGAACTACAACGGACTACAAAAGAAAGCCGTGCGAGCCGTCTCTAATTCTGCTTATGATGCTCACACACAACCAATTTTCGTAAGCCTCGGGGTTCGCCCCGTTCAAGGTCTGCATGATGAAAAACTTTTTAAGAGCTACAATAGTGAAACAAGAACAAATTGTAATTTTATTAGAAAACTGTCGAACCTGACTCCACATCATAGCATTTATAACACACGTCATCCAGAAGCATGGTTTGTGCCACGC
The DNA here is from genome assembly GCF_048455015.1 of Haemaphysalis longicornis. Classification (NCBI taxonomy): domain Eukaryota; kingdom Metazoa; phylum Arthropoda; class Arachnida; order Ixodida; family Ixodidae; genus Haemaphysalis; species Haemaphysalis longicornis. The sequence goes on along the minus strand of NW_027526385.1, from coordinate 71,775,786 downwards.
CCACGTACCAATTACGGAAAACAATTATTGTGCTAGACGTTACCATGTCTGTTGAATTCACGTAATCAATAATCAATGAACAACGTTGTGTTTGTAATTTCGGTTTTCGTAGTTTGTAATTACCTTTATTGATTATGTGAAAGCATCTTGTGTCATTGTGAATTAAGTTTGGATTTATTATATTGCTGCCAAGGAATGTGAATTATGTTTTTACTACATTGAGTTATGTATGTATTTTTGTTTGCATAAGTATACACAATTGTTTTATAAATACATTAGGGTGCACGGACCTCGTCAAGCCGCTTCTGTTGGCTTTTTGTCCGCCCTCCTGACATCTGAATTTATGGTCCGTAGTAATATCTGTATTTCGATGTCGAATAAACTTGACTTGACTTGACTACTGTGGCTTGCATGGTAGAGAGAAAGGTGGAGGCTTGCGTGAAGGCTGGCAGATTTACTGTGGCTTCGGTGATATAGTGTTACACGTTGTTAGCTTTCAAAATGAGTTACATTAAGTGCAGAGCACTTTAGAAGCTCGCCTTGTCGTCGTAGCTCGCTCGCTGGACCCAAGTAGAGCCACACGGCGTTCCGTCGTAGCGGCTGCCGTCGCGTCGTAACCCAGAGGCTTCGAAAGCCAAGCGGTATATATAGTCCTAAGCGTTCGAAACTAGTGAACCGCTGGCGCTTGTCATACATCTCCCCGTTCCGTGCGGGAGGAAAAACAAGCTCAAAAAGAACATAACTCCCGCTGGTGCAGTTTCAGGCAAAGGGCGCGCGAGCGCTGCGAAGGCGGGAAATCTGAATTGCATTGGGTGGTAGCAGTGAGCGGATAACGGCGCTACAGTCCATTATGGCGAATCAATGCTCTGCACTTTCGACAGCTTTCACATTGAGTGGAAGGGCTTTAATTTTTAAAGTTGTCGTCGGTGATTCTTCCACGCTTCCTCGTTAATAGGTCAGCTGCCACACAGAACACTCTCTCAATGCATTCGCTGGAGGGATGGGCGGTATTATAACACAGGGACACCTTGCGAACCAGCTCGTAGTTGCGCAGTGCTTCCAGTGTCCATGTCCTCTATGAAGCGTGGCGCTTCGCTGTTGCCGCTGTTGCCGGAGGCGCACCGTCGTGCGACCATGCTCCGTGCACTGTCTGGAAGCTGCAGAGCTGGGTGTAATGTGCGGTGAGCTGCCGTAATATCTGACAGGACGGGGGGTCCCTATAGAGCGGTCGCATTGTTTTCAGGGCGATAACCACCGTAGAAGACTGCTTACAACTTGATTTTGGAAAAAAAAAGTAATTTATTACCGGTAATCAATTACGAGGAAATGTAATTAAACTACCCAGAACGTTACAGTTTCGAAAAAGTAATCGATTACAAAATTACAAGAAAATGCAATTGACTGCAAGTAATCGATTACTTGCAACACGTTACGTACAACGTACAACACTGGTCTGAAAGCACTGCGAAAGCTATAGTCATCGCCAGTATGTAGCGGCACTGCGTGTTTTGCTCGTCGCAGCAGGTAGTCCTCCTGTTTCTGCTTTGCTTTTGTGGCCTTTCTTGAGTGGCTGTCGAATGCCTTCATTGCTGCAGCCGAAGGAAATCCGGCCAACAGCCGCTACACCGTTGTAATGACGTAATTCGAGCGGTCTAATAACGCCAAGACCGGGAAAGAGAGAAAAATCTTTGGAGCAAGAGAGAGAGAGAGAGAGAGAGAGAGAGAGAGAGAGAGAGAGAGAGAGAAATGACTTTATTGTGAGAGGCTGGTGATCCTAGGCGTTGGCCAAGAGCCCTTGGGATCTAGCAGCGTCTTCGGCCAGCTGGACGGCCCCGACTTGATCCGCTGGGTCGGAGCTGAGCAACACGGTCTCCCATTGCTCCGCCCGAGTGATTCTGCGTGTGGATGTGGCCGCCTGCGGCCAGGCCCATAGGTAGATTTTGCCCTTTCTTTACATCTGTGGCATTTTTCCGAATGTTTCCCTGGATAGCAGTAGCTATACATAACCGGGTTTGGATATGAATTCGTTTGAAGTAGCCGCCATACGACGGATTGCCTCTTGTTGGGTGACGGGTGAGCGGGGGGGGGGGGGGGGGGTGAAACGGGCCCCAGACGGTAGTGATTTGTTATGTCCCTGTAGGACACGAGCCGATCCCTACCCGACCATTGGAGCGAATGGGCGAATCCTCGAGCAGCATCGTGCGAGCACTCGTTCCCGGCCAGGCCGGAGTGGGCAGGTGCCCATATCAGGTAGATTTTGCCGATCCGCGCATCGCGACAGAAGCCAGATGTAAGGATGGCAGACGCTTCTGGGGAGATTCGCCCTGTCGAAAAATTTATAATGGCAGATTTAGAATCACTGATGACATATTTGATATTTGCAGAGGCCGTCATTGCCAGTGCTATCGCCACCTCTTCTCCCACTTCCGGTTCCTTCGTGCGAATCCAGCCGGAAGCTATGGAATTTCCCTGCCGATCGACTACCACGAACGCCATGGCGTCGCGGCTTTCGTAATCGGCTGCGTCCACATATGCCACATTCTCTTATTTCTCGTACTGTTTGTGGAGGGCTTTGGCCTGCGCGTGTGCTCTAGATTGTGCACGGGATGCATGTTTTTTGGAAGGGGTGGTTTGGATATGCGTTCACTTATGGCTGGAGGTAGTGAGACCTTGGTTGGGGCAGTACTCGGGTAAGTGATGCCAAGAGAGTCGACGATGTGCCGTTCAGTCGCGCTGTACGTTAGTCGTTATCGTTGCGCTATGCGTTGAGCTTCGATAAGCTCGCTTAGCGTATTGTGTTGCCCAAGTGCCTCGAAGCGTTCGGTAGATGCGGTAAGCGGTATCCCGATACCTTGCTTGTAAGCTCGCCTAATGAGAGCGTCGATTTTCTGTTCTTCGTCCTTTTTAATGTCTAAGAACGGTGTGACATATGTTATCCTGCTTAGAACTAAAGTTTCAACTAAACTTACTAGATTGAGTTCCTTCATTCCTTGATGGCGGTTTGCAATACGCGTGATCAGTCGGGTGATTTGAGAGACCTTCTTTTTGAGAGCGAGGATGGTTTCGGAATTGTCTCCGTTTGCCTGTGTGCGAAGGCCAAGGACCCGTATGCTTGCCACTATGGGGATGCGTTGGGTTCCACCACCAGCGAAGAGATGGACTTCCGGAGGGGTCTTGCGCCGCCCTCGACTCGTTGGTCGATATAGTAAAAGCTCCGATTTTTGCGGAGAGCAGTTGAGACCGCGAGGGCCGACGTAATCTTCGACTGCTTCGATTGCCTGTCGTAGCGTGTCCTGAATGGGGCCGTCACTGCCACCGGGGACCCAGAGCGTAACATCGTCGGCGTAACAAGTTTCAAAGTTTTTTGATGGGCATAGAGCAGTAATTTTTGGCTGAGGTGCTTTGCGGCCCCCTAATCTAAGTACTGGATGTGTTGGTTGACTACGTTCAGCAAGCACTTAACATTTCGAAAAAAGTTGAAAAAGGTGCTGCAGGGTCCCTTTAAAACAAAACTTTGGCTTTCGCAGAAAACGTGGCGTGAAGTCGCGTTTAGCGAAATCGTCCTTGTGTCTTGGAGGCTTTTCTTTCTCAAACCCAATTGGGCGATAGGGCGGAAAGGCAATAGCACTGAAGGAGGGAACGAACGCCGCCAGTTCGACGCAACCTCACTTCGCTAAGTCTTCTGAGCCGCCACTAATACTACGGCTGACCTGGCTGACATCGCCAAGAACCGACCCGGCCTTCTGCTTCGCTGATCAACGAACGGGCAAGACCCGCGCAACCACCGTCCTTGGTGACGGCAAGCCTTAGTTGAGCCTTCTTCCTCCCCGCGACCCAGCCGTGCGGAAGGTCGCGGCCGACACCTTAATAGACTCGATCACGCCGAAGGAACTCCGTGCAGGCGTGCCAAGAAGGGCCAGCAGTCGAACTTGTTATTAAGTGCCAATCCCGTTAACTCCGTTTTGTGTACGTACATCTCCCCCTTTCAACGACCTCGTACGGGTGCGCCTCGATTGTCGTGCCAGCGCAAAAGGCGCCCCGGCCCAGGTGCGCTAGTTACAAACAAAAAAAAAATTGCCATCCCTGCCTAGGGAAAGTTGAGACAAGCGCGAAAATTAAAAGTGCGCCCAGCCTTCGCTGAAGGTGCGTCCAATCGATCATCAAACTTTCAAAGCCCCGAATCCAAACAAACAATGAACCGATGCGACGATTTTTCGCGCTCTAGGTAAACGCATCTACGAACGATTTAAATGTATACCAATACGTGGTTTACGAGATAAAGGCATACTATTGTACTCCTACTTCATGATCGACGCGTGTATTGTATTATCTAGAAGCGTTTCTTTTTCGAAATTTTCAAGTAAACATGCGTACCGGTGTCCACCCTTAGGTGAGACAAACTACGCCTGCCGGTGGGCTTTCCTTTCTATGGTAGAAAACAATAAATTCATTCATTCAACCGTCTTGACACAATGGACGCCCGGTTTCACGCACGCATCGTGTGTCCAGATATCTTATCGGAGCTTTTCGGCAGACCAGTGGGTTTATGGGGAAACGCATTAGCTTTCTGACAGGACGACATCGGTGCTATTAGGAAGCTTTCGTTTAATAATAAAGATGGTGTAATGCATCGAAGCCAGACCTGGGCTATGAGGTGCGTTGTAGTGGAGAGCAGCTCCGGATTAATTTCGACCACCTGGGGATCTTCAAAGGTCACCGAAATCTCGACACGCGGGCGTTCTCGCTTTCTTCCTCCATCTGAAAAGCGGTCACCGCAGCCCAAGTCGAAAACGCGTCCTTGGGATCAGCTGCACAACGCCGTTACTACAGAGCCACCACCACGTATGTGTGCGTTATTAAAGACGATTGTCTTTCTTGCGCTACTTGAACGGGAATATGTTGGTCCGTCTGTCACTCGATTCAGCCAGCCGGCCAAAGAGAAGCATTAGCTGCGCAATACTATTGTATACTCACAGCCAAATCTAAACGTCTAAGTGCGGTGTTAAGGTTCATACCTGTGAACACTGTTGAACAAGAACAAGACGTTGCGCAAATATAAGGCCGAAAATCAATATATGAGTGATATTTGCAGTGTTCCTTTATTAAAAGATTTAGGATGCTTGCTTTTTGCGATAGAAAATAAAATACTACATCAACTGCAGAAAACGGTCGCTTGCTGTTGCCCGGGCTACCTTGCGGAATCCTAAAAAATCAAACGACAGCAGCAACGAAAGGTCCCACTTGAAACGTTCCGCGTTCCGCTTGGAACGCTCGTGGAGTGGGGCAATGTGGTTCTACAAACATTTTAGTAGGGTATCTCGATTCACGCACGTCTCCGCCGTACGTCAGCGCTGGCATCGAGGCCCCGGACTTGGAGCAGTGGAACCCGGTAAATTTAAATTGACTTGAACAAACCTCTAGCACGTTATCTTGGGAGGAACGAGACGGGAGAGGAACAGCATGAGAGGTGAGCGGGAAAAAGAAGGGATGCATTTACTAGCCAGGGGCGTCAGTCGACTATCGTTTTGCGTCGACATTTCCAACGAAAGGAGCAGATACGCGGCAGATTTTTATACTGTATCACTGTTGCCACCTTCGACTCAAATGTTCAGCTCCTTCCCAAGCTGTTATATGAGATTCACGGCATAAATATAGCCCAAAATTTATTCAAAACAGCGAAGCCAGAAGCAACACTATCATTGTTACCCTACTCCCAGACACCGTTCCAGGAGTGCTGGACCACGGCTCGCCAAATTAAACCAAGACGTCATGGCGTGCCTAACGCGATTAGTATTTCGCTGCACGATTTGACGCACCGCCAAAAAACTTCGACATCTGACGCCTACACTTGTCACGAGCCTCGGATCCATCCGTTCTCTCTCTCGGCTCTCAGGGTACGAAAGACCACCTGGTCGCAGTTGCGCGTGAGCGATGGACACGACGAAGTAAAAGTGAGGCCAACAGTTCCTCTCGCCTACGGCAATCACCGCCGTCCTATAACAGCAAGCGTATCGAGTCACGACTCCACACAACTGGGCACGGTCACGACGTGTGATGCGAGAGGTGGTCGGAGTCGATGATTTCCGCTAAGGCCGAAGAAACCTCGGTGACGTAATGGCAGAATGGCTATAAGAGGTCAATTAAAGCTCCAACAGAGGCAAGGATGCAACATTCCGAGGTAGTCTCCTGTTGGCTAGAAAACAACACGAACTCTTAACTGAAGTATCGTATTTACTCCAACGTAGGTCGTCTGGCTTTAAGCGAAGCTTATATAGGAAGGGTTCGTTGTAATATTGATGTCCGCGAACGAAAACTCCCGAGGCACGTGTCATCGCGGAACGCGTCAACGTGTCTTGAAGCACGAGGTGTTCTGTAGGACGGGTCTTTGGAAAACAAAAGCACCAATGAAGAAGATGCAAATACACCAACAAAGGGGGTTATTCACAAGCCCCTCATGATAACTGCTGCTTTGGGTCGAACACCGTCACCCCTGATGAAGGAGCCGAGCAGGCTCCGAAACATAGGGATGGCTTTTTAATAAACGCCTTTGGTTAGTGTATTTGCCTCTTCCTCAACTTTAACCCAACCAGACAGAGTTCTGTCGAAGATGTTCACGTTCAAACGTTCATGTGTATGCGTTATTTGCATGCATGTCACCTCCGAAACCCGCACGCCGTTAAATGTATCATTTCGATCTCAAGCTTATATATCTCATCAGTTGGATATGCGTTTTGAGCAGGTTATATTAAAATAGGCCCCATCAGCAAATTGAAAACACGAAGTAGACCCCAAGATATCACGGCTCATTCATAATATGCACCCTTTTCAATATCACTAGAGTCGAACTAAACGTGTGTGCGTGTATGTATGTGTTTTTCTTCTGGATAACCGCCGTCCGTGCTCAAGAGGAATATAATAGGCCACCTTCGCAACTGAGATGGGAAGACTGAGGAAACGGCGGAGCTTCTGGTCTTCACTAGCTTAAGCTAACCTTTTTTATTAGAAGAAACGTGGTTCAAATGCAAACTGAGTCAGATAACAGTCCACAATCCTCCTTCCTAAAGTCCAAAATACAAACTGACAAAGTACACTTTAACTCAGCCAAAGTCTAAAGCCGACACCCGCGCTATGAACTTGAGGAAATTGCTTCCCAAATGCGATGATAGCGTTAGCAGATAGACTCCGGTTTCATAACTCAAGAGACCCAGGTTCGATTCCGATCGCGGGATGCATCCTTTTTCCTTGATGCGCGCACTCCCCACACCCGCTCGTCGGCTCATTGCCTCCTCGCCACTTTCCCTCGCACTTTTACTCATTGAACGCGCAGAGAAGGCCCTGTCGGCTATCCCGGGAGCTCCGGACTAGGGGATCCTTGCAAAAATAAAGTTTTCTTCTTCTTCTTCTTGGCCTAGCATTCTCCTCCTCTCCAGTTTACTGCACCGAGCTTTGAGCGACGCCAGGCACGGATGAAACCCAAACTTACACAGCTCCGCTTTTAAAAGTTCCCGCGTATACCTTTCACCTAAATTTTGTTTCACCTCTATGTCGTACGCTAAACAGCTTCCGTAGCCAGCCACTCTCACAGAGTTGAATGGCTTATGACTTTTCTTTTCCTGAAATACTCCGTGGAACTACTCGTCTCCGCTTATAACGACCACCAACCTCCTTCAAAAATGGCCACCTTATAACGCCAGGTAACCTGTGGCAGGGTGACCTGTGGGCGCAGCCAAATTTGGCGGCATGTAGAAATTCGCTTTTCGTCGCTCCTTTAAAATGATCACGTAGAGCTGCTTGAGAGTGGATGCAGAGTGTGATAACTAATCCGCCAGCCCACGAACCGCCTCGCGAGTTTGTTCTGCGTAGCACAGGTGGTCCCGCGTTCCGAGGTGGTCTTTTTTCAAGATGACCACCGGCTCTTTCACATGCGCAAATCGCTTTTATTCGTCTTCAACTAAGCCGCTAAGTTGGTCGGCGTCCCTGCTGTTAGACAGAAAAGACCACGACATGCGATCTTTGTCTTCATTACCCACACACGCACACGCACACGCACACAGACGAACACAAACACACAAAAGAAAAATAGCAAGGAAAGTTGTTACGTTTCGGCACTTGCCTTCATCAGAGTAGGTTACAGACTGACTTCGCACTAATTTCACATAGCTACGCATAACGGAGACCTCGAAAGCACGGATACAAATTTAGTCCCAAATCCCCACCACCCCAAACTCCATGTTTCCAGCCAGATAATGCCAGACATTATAATTAAAACACAGAATTTCGTTCAACTGGACACCACGCAGACCCACCCAGTCGCCTGGAAAGAAAGCGTGAAAAAACGATTCAACTGTGAACGCTCCGCACTGATTCTCCAGTACAGAATTGCTGCCCAAAGTTTTACCAATAATGAATTCTTGTTTTGTGACAGATTCAGTGAATTCCTGACACACACGTCATACTGGCGGCACCCTACATAAAAGTAGAAACACTTAACCTCTACGCGACGTTGACCTGAATCCACCCAGCAGCAAACCCGACATAGCAAATGTCCTTGGGAGACATTGCTTCTTTGTTGGAGCCATTTTTCTTCATATGTCAATCTTCTTGTCAGCTGCCAACTTGCGGAGCTAATCTGCCTACCATGTAACCATTTGCTCAAACTCAAGGAGAAAGAATATATAACGTGTGCGTGAGTGCCTCTTGAGGCCACCCCACAGCCAATTCGATATAGCGTCTATCCTTGGCAGGCGCTGATTCTATGTTCGAACCATTTTCTTCATATTCCTGTCAGCTGCCAGCTTTGGCAGCCAATCTGCCTACCGTGTAACCTCTTCTGTACTCAAAGGGACGTTAACATCTCCGCTTTCTTAGGATTGCCTCCGCGCCTTCTGCTTTTGCCCTACAATTGGTTTATCATTCAATGCATCGCCTGCCTTATTTGCGGCACGCGTTTTGCCAGGGTGGACCTGTCGTTGATGCACATGATCGGCGATGCTTTCCAGTACGGAACACCACAAGTGACCACGAACACAACAAAATTAAACAAACGCTAAACACGGTACAACAAGTGTATTGCTTCGTTGCTCTTTCGGAAACGGGACGGGTTGGTAGAGATCCGCTGTTGAGGGCACAATACACCAATTGGCTGAATGCACCTCAGCGCCTATTTACAGCGGTGCAAACAATGAAATGTCATGCCGCCTTGCTTTCGTTGGGTGTGCTGAACCAAGTCCAGCCACGTTGCTGCCCGAAGAGTGGTAGTGGCTAAACTGACCCTAATTTCTTAAAAATCACGCGTTAATCTTGTCTAAAAGTATTGCCACAGCTAACCATAAACCAACGGCAGCCGTATTACAATGTTCTCCCCTTGTACTTCCTCGGCGAGGCTCTCTAACGTTAAAAAATCCTGGGCCATCTTGAAATCTGGGGAGGGGCGAAGTATGTAGCGTATAAGTGTATTCTTGGCGCCTCGGCATTTTTTCCAACGGAGATGAAACCGTTGTGAGGTAGAGGTATACAGCTTTGCCGTAGAAGTCTCTTGTCTTTGAAGCATGTAGCTCTCTAGCGCGAGGCGTAAACGAATGTCCCAATCTTTTTTTCGTACGCGTTACGTTCTAGCGCGAGGCGTAAACGAGTTTCCCGGTGTTTTAGTACCGTGACTACATGAGACGACGATTACGACGACGACGACGACAGGAGACGCCAACAGCTCCAGCCCCTAAAACGACGCCACACGGGGACGGCAAGAGCTAGTAGCCACACGACCATAAGGCCGGCGATTACTTTCTCATTGTGTTCGTGCTCGGAAACGTTCATACACTGAACGCTTATGTTCCACTCGATAGCACCGCACATTAGAGAAATGGTTGCTGATTCGACAAACAGTTATCGCTGGCTGGACAGAAGTGACCAAATATAGTCCATACTTCCTGCTTTATTAACGTCTAATGTTGAGTATATGTGCCTGCACAAGTGTCGCTTTGCTTTTAGAGGTTCTCTAAACAATCCGCTCGATTTGAACTACTATTACCGTGTCGGCTACCGGGCAGCGAGGGACGGTTAGACCCAAGATGTTGCTCGAACAATGGGACTGCGGTAACCAAGATCATTCGGGTTAATCGACTGAGGCTCTCAAGAGACATCAGTAGTGAAGTTGAGACTGCAGGCCGGAATAGCTGTGTCGCTGCTGAAGGTCCTACAAACGGCCCGGAGAAAGTGGCGGTATTTTTCAAGACAATAGTCCTTCTTGCGCTACTTGAACCCGAAAATTTTAGTCTGCCTATATGTCTGTGTGTCTATGCCTCGATTCAGCGGCCAGGCCAGAAGTTTAAATTAATTTCTTGAACGATAAGTTTATATAGGCAAACCTTTTTCATATAACTAAACCTTGGAACCCTCTTCATACCTGCCAACATCGCTCAGCAAAAGGACACGTACATTAGGCATGTTTGAGGCATAACATCAATAGATCTTCCTACGAGACACTGAACTAGACAAATTTCTCTGGATCACAGAGAGAGCAAGTGTGTCGCGATATCTACTCTTTCGCACTGTGGTGTTCATCTATTTACTTTGCTTGTGCAATCTCCCCCTTCTACGAGCAGTGGGCGAACCGCCTGACGAGCCCGGACCTTGGGATCCAGCGTGAACTGGTGAAGAGGGCCTGGACCACCAGCCGAGCTCAGGGTATTCCGAAATAGGAAAGCCCCCCACCGGGCGGGTGCCCTAACATCTGCTCCAGCTTGACAAATAAAGATTTATTCATCATCATTTGCTTGTGTTGGTGTCACTCGCGTTCATCTATTTATTTTTCTTGGGTTGGTGTTATTACTCTGTGTTTTTTTCGCGTCGTTTACTTTTCATTTTGTTTCAGTGTTTACATTAACTATTCTCTTTTCAGATGTATTTTTATGTCCGGACTCTGCCGGCAGCATTCTCTTGTTTTTACTCTCCTTTTTTCAACGTTTCTTGTTTGTCTTCTTCCTGCTGTAACACTAATGTCTTATATTCACCACTCATCAACGTAGTCACCCCCCATCTGGTGTAGCAAGCCTTGTCCCTAGCAGGGATGACCTCACCAGTTCACAATAAAAAGCCTTCTCTCTGTCTCTGTCTCTCTCTCTCTGTCTCTCCCTCTCTGTCTCTCTCTCAATAGATAAGTGGTATTTGCGGTCTCCTTTTAATGAAAAGTACAGGTCTGCTTGGTTTCAGCGATAGGAAATACAAAATACACGTCGAAAACAATGTTTTAACCAAAACATACAAATACCGCTCTTGGTAAAGCCAGGAGCTGCTGGATCCAACGCTAAACGAAAGAGTTGCAAAGGTCCAAGCACATGGGGTGTCACCAGTGCGAAGGCGGCAAAATTGAATTCAGCATACCTGAACTACATTTATCATGTCAGGACCGAGGTAGGAGCAGAATATCGTACAAGGTGGGCGGAGTAGAGGGGAGGGGCAGTTACTTGGAATGGGCGGCGGGAGACTCTGGTCTTTTGACGACATTTGCAGCGAAGCGAGGAGATACGCGGCCATTTTTTATTCTGATGATTCCAACAACCTAACGAAAAGATGCGTCATTAGAAATACTACTAGCCTCTGCATGCTGCTCCTAAATGACCGGAAAACCAAAATAATAGCCGAGATTACAGTACTGATCCCAATAAGAGACAGTGCCCCTTCATCATGCTCCTCAGAACGACGAAATGAGTGGCAGGAACGTTGTGAACACTGACTCTCAAGATGAACACTCTCGCACGCTGAAGATCCTTTGTAGGCGGATACTAATGAACAACCCGCACTACGGCAGACATCTAAGTTTCAGGGAACGGTTCGCCGTGCAAAGCTATATTGAAATTGAGAAGTCACTTTAAGAACCGGAGCGGGTGTGGCGCGGAAATTGAATGTGACCTTGTGAATACACAATGACCCTTTTTGGGCATCCGATTGATTTCTCACGGCCTCGTGTTCACATCAAAGCGTGGACAATACGCCTCAAGACGGTGGTTTACTGCGGAGCTCGCATTTTGTCAAAGCGATCCCGCGAAGTGAGTTGCACTCTCCAACCAGACTAGCAAATTAATGTCCGCCAGTCAATATCCATCCGGGTGCAGACGCCAGGGAGGCACATTGCTGGAGAATGTAGACTTGCTCTAGGGTTGCCACCTCTACTATCTTCTACCCTCCACCACCAAGAGCAGTGGGAGACACGGCTTCCTAGCCCTATCCTCCCCGACCAGCTGCTCATCCTTAATTGCCGAGAAGGCAGTCGTGATCAAGACGGTACATGAATTTCCATGAATAGGTAGTCACCTCCACATGATCTTTTGGTCGACGCTCCCAATAAAGTTGTCCTCTCTCTCTCGGAGTCGTATTTTCAACACACTACAGTTACAACTTATCAGGCATCTTGGCTCGTTCAAAAGGGCCTACGCGCTTTTTTTTTTCGCCCTTGTTAAATAATATTGTTCCAAAAGCACGACATCAGCTTCTTTACCTCTCGAACCTTCTACGGGTATACAACAAGGTTCTCTTCCGGCGAATGCCATCCGGATTACATTTATCGAGAGCTTATTCACAGAACGGAAAGCAGTAACATTCCCCGAATCAAGCGATCGCTCTGCGTCATCCGCTGGGCGCACATCCGCACCGAACTCGCGCAAAGCTTGCGAGCGCGTTCCCCTCCAAGGTAGCAGGCGGCCATGAAAGAGATGCTACAAATTCTCATTACTTGTCACCCACAGCCACGGGATCCTCCACCGACGCCGGGGCGGCTCGGGCGGCTCGCCCCTTCCCAATACGCGTCGTCCTCGAGCGAGACCGGGCGCTCGGGCAGGTAAAAAACTCGGCGGAGAAAGCGGCTGGAGGATGGCCGACAAGAAAGAAGAAGGCCGCCCTCGCCCGTCTAACGGGACTCTCAAGAAGCGGGCCAGAGGGGCGAGGAGAGCGCGCCTGCGCATAAAGCCGCTCTTGTGCTCGGTAGCCACGCGTCGTACGAGCTTACTCTTCACGAGACAGTGCGTCGTAGCGTGTGCGCGTGCGGCAAAAACCCTCGGCCCTGGATTAACACCAACGGCGACGCCAGACAGGTACGTACCGACCCTGTGGACAGCGCACGGCCCGGGGTCCTGGTCTTTAGCGTGCCGCGCCGGACGTCACAGCATCCACTCCCCCGCTGTCTAGATCGACAAAACGGGGGCGTTCTTCGAGGACTGGGGCCCCGTAACCGAAATGCAGGCGTGCTTGCGTGGCTGATTCCGACGGCAAGGCTCCTTTTCCTCAGCCTCTGGAACGGGGATTCGTGCCGGTTTTTTTTCCGCCACGTTCAACGGTGCAGGGGGGACAGTTTCGGGGGGCGAACGTAACCGGCCCGCCGAAATATTTGGGCTACGTGTATTGGCAGTAGGTCAGCCGCCGGGCGCACCAGGTGTCTTCGGCGGCGGCGGTGGTGGCGGAGGCCGGAGAAAGGCTGCCGAGAGAAAAGAAGAAGAACCGTAGCGCCGCGGGCTACTGGTCAATGCCGCTCTCGACCGGTGCAAGGTGTGACGTCAGGACGTGAGCATCTCAACCGGGAGAGTGCTTACGCAACGGACCACCTCGTCGTCGATGGGTCCGCTGTGTAATGAGCGGCAATCCAACGGGATCTAGTGCCCGGCACAATAAGATGAACGCCTTCATCCCGTTCACTGCAACAGAGTCCCATATTTCTAGGGATTATAACTGCAGTGTCCCAACCATCTCAGTCGCGGTAAACGCGATCAAGGAGCCGCGTTATGAGAGAGTATTGTCAACCCTGCTAAGTTCACTCCAGTACCTCACCTATCTCAGTCGCGTTAAACACAGCATTTGTTTCGAAGTATCCACAATTCCATCAAGCTCAGTTCACTATCTCACACATCTCTGTCGCTTTCAAGGAGACGTATTTATGTATCAGTCGCTTTAAAGGAGCAGCGGTTATATCAGAGTACCGCCAACTCTGCGAAGTTCAACGGTCATCTTAAGAAAGACGTGCAGGGACAGTTAGTGGCAGTGCCTTGTTTTATCGCCACGGTCAGGAAGCAACATTTAACCCACTCCATTTACTTCCCCTAAACAAGGACGAGGATTCCGTACGGCGACCAGCAAAAATCCTGTTCACTGAACCTCTGAAGTGTACATTTTAAACATGAACGCGTTCATTCCTCTGCTCCTCATCAGCAAGCCGTCTTTCGAAGTTGACATGGTCGAGGGAAGCAACCGGAGTGCTTCGGGTAGCACCATTGCCCCCACACTGTTCAACGCGTTAGATTAGATGCCCCGCATTGCCCTCCAGCCCTCCGGGGGCCTTATAGTGGTTGTAAATATAGGCTACGGGACACCATTGCTCGTTTCCGCTTATACAACTCATCAAGGCAGTGGCCGCCCTTGTGGGTTCGCAAACGTGTCGCGCATGGCCCTCGCGCAGTTCTGGGGAGTATGATGACTCCTGGAAAAACTGGAGGACACTGTACCTGCCATTTCGATCACTCGCTCGAGCGCTCAGCGGTGTTTGACGATTGATATAAGGGTGGAGCGATTACGCGTGTACCACTTAGCAAGACATGGTCGGCCTTTGCAGATTTAAACGGTCCATGACAGGCTCCGCGGGGCCGTAGCGCACTCCCGGCTGAGTAAAGTAGTTTGAGGAAACGCTCCAGGACACCGTAAGACGCCGCGCCTACTCGGCTAGGCATACGTGGCTTCTGAACACGCCTTTGCACGCTCCCCTTCTTGTCGAACAAGTTTCTCTCGACTGTCTGACAGCCCGACCCTCTACGCCCAGGAGTCAGTTGTTAGAAGGACAACGTGTATAAACATGCGGGGCAGGCGACTTACGGGGCAGCCGAACGTTTGATGGATCGGGAACCAAAATGTCCCACAAATTGTTTTTGAATAGTTTGCTAAAATCTCGAAACGCGAATTGCAGAGGTTGCCGTAGAACTGCAGCGAGAATTAGACATTACGGAAGAATACACACTGGTAAACTTGGCTAACACATAGACACAGGGACGCCTCTCAAGCTGACAAGTTTTTATTTCCTGTCGCGTTCTCGAGCGGAACAATCTGAGTTAATCCATCGGAGAAGCAAAAAAAAAATGAAGGCGACCTGGCAGCTTGATCTCCCTAGTTTGCATTTTTCTAGAATTGCAGTGGTGATGCTGTGACAACTAATGTCTGCGCGTGGGCTTTCGACGCACCCGTAAAGGATGACGCTATATCCGGAGACCTCCTATTAAAAGCTAGCACCGTAAAAGGACTATTTAGCCTTCTGGTTAATTCCCCGCCTACAAAGACGATGATGATAACGATGACAATTATCAAGCCACAGACTTCCCGTTAACAACTAACGCCGTAATAAGTCAGGTCAAGCTCGATCCCTCGTACTGAATGCATAGTGACGGCCGAAAACGATAATTAAAGTACTCGACTTAAAGTTAGACGAAATTTATCAATGAATTTTAAATTCCGTTAGCGAAACCAATTGTAGTTGGCGTCATATACGTTGGCTTACGACAAGTGCGCTGCAGTCAACAAGTACGCATTTCTCTGCAGATGACGGCGTTACTCTAAGGACAACATGTCATCCAGTTTCAATTTTCTATTGGTGATCAGGGCGAAAAAGTTTAAATGTTCTGGCTAAAACTATGTAACGAAGCCGAGGTCAACCACACCTCTTTTTAACTGTATAATGTGGCCTTTCCGAAAGCGTGGTGAGAAATGGTTTAACCAAACCCGACAGAAGAACTTTGAGCCTACCAATTCCAGCACGGAACCTTGAACGCGAAATTAGAAAGCAGAAAGCTGACTCCTTACGAAAATAAATACGTGTTATCTTTTCTAGTTTGGTTCAGAGACAGTGATGCAACCGAGGGGAAAAAATAAAACTTTCCGATCTATAAGCGTGCGCGATGGACGAGAACGTTTTGTGCTTTATTTAGAACGTAATACGGCTCAGTAACCGGGTTCTTAAATACTTACACGGATTACCGATGTAAACTCATTCCGATACGTGAAATCTTACTCTTTTCCTTCAGTTTTGTTGAAGACCCGAACGGGCGTACAAACTATGTCGGCTAACGGCGTGCAGGACCACCCAATCTTTTACGGCCACCCAAGTATACCATGCGTCCAGCAATAACTCAAAAATAATTTAACGCGATTTCGCCCGTCTCGTTACACCACGACAAAGCCGGCCGACCGTTGCTGTTGCATAACTCGCCCCCCTTCGCTAGCACCGGCGTGAGTGCCCGTCCCTTTTCTCTGTAAGCCAAATTTAGTTGCAACCGGTTCCCCTTCCGTTAGTCCTGGTCGCCCGTTATGTGAAACAGTTCCGCGACTCTGTGGCGGCGAAAGCGTGCCAACAAAGGCACGAACTGCCGCCGACTGCGGTTGTTAGCGTTCTCCCGCGCCGTGCGCAAAGCCCTCATTTTCGGTGGGAGAAACACAACACCGTCCTTAGGAATTGCGCGCTTTTCTTTCTGCTTTCCACACTCAGTCTTTGGCTCCCCCGTATGCAAAGGACCTGCCTGAGCGTGCCGACGGCGGTTTTTGACTTAAAGGGGCCCTGCAACACTTGTTCCAACTTTTTTTAGAAATCCCAAATGCTTGCAGAACGAAGTCAACAAACGCATCCAACTTAGATTAAGGGGGTCTCGAAGTACCTCAGCCTCAATTAGTGCTCTATGCCCATCAAGTAACTTTGCAACTTGCTCAAAGGATTATTCCTCCTTTCCCGGTATTGGCGTTTTTCGGCCGCTCGAATGACGTCATTACAGCGGTGTAGCGGCTACTGGCCCGCTTTCCTTCACTTGTGCAAATGAAGGAAAGCGGGCTACGTTCATTGCTGCACAGCGATGAACGTAATCGATAGACACTTGAAAAAACAAAGCCACAAAACCAAGGCACAAACGGAAGGCGTATCTGCTGCGACGAGCAAATCACGCAATGCCGCCCCGTGCTGGCGATGAATATAGCTTTCGCAGTGCTTTCAGACGCGAAGAAAGGAGTGAAAGCGTTTATCGAAAGGGTTGCAGAGTCCCTTTAAAACGCTTGCGGACCCCTCCGCGCAGGCGTGCATCACGCATTACTTTTCTAACGACGAAAGCTTGCTCCGAAGCGTAACAAGCTGTTTGAACGTGGGATTAAACGGGTTGGCGACAATTTGTTTTCTGATAGAAATTTCACTGGCACTGCGGGGCAGTGTAATTAACTTAGCTTGTAGTCTACTAGTTGGCCGAGACGCAGTCTTCGCCAGCACTTGCAAGGAGTTTCTACGGTCTTTTGTCCCTGTTGCGGCAAGGACTTTGGGTCGAAATCTTAAAGGTATCCGTTTCTTGCATACCTCATCCTTCACATGATGTTACCTGAGGTTGAGATGTGGTCGGAGGTTCCAACAGGAACTTCGGGTGCGCATCCTAAATTTTATCCACTGAGTCGTCGTCTGATGTATGACTTACCGTGATATGAGTTGATGTTTGGGTGAGGGGGAAATGTAAGAAGGTGCCCACCTCTTGCATGCCTCAACCGCATTATTATACGAGCTGAGTGTGAGGTGAGGTCAGTGTGTTCCACAAAGACTTCGGGTGACACTTAAAAAGGTGTTCATCTGATCACCTCTTTGTATATCTAACCCTGATATGAGTGAGGGTCGGGTTGAGATGGGAACGACGTGCCTACGGCATGCATGCCTCAACCTTATCATGATGTGAGCCGAGGTTGAGGGGAGGGCGATGGTTAAAGCAAGGCCTTGAGATTTTGGAAACCTGAGACAGTATTCACTCATGTAAGACTCAACTTTGTCATGATTTGAGCTGAGGTTCGGGTAACACTGGGAGTTCTATAGCATACATAGGGAGGGCAGGCTAAGAAGATATCCCTGTTAAATGTAGAGTCCAACCTAGTAACGGCATGGAATAAAGTTAGGCAGTTCTTGAGGTCCCCAGCCAAATTGCAGATAATACATTTTTTAGTTCATTGAGTCTGAAATTCCACGAGGCGAAGGGAGGAATTGAGGTCCACATGAGGTTCAAATTCGAAATTTTAGTTTTTGTATAGTTCGATACAGCATTTTGAAGAGTCGTCAACGCTAGTGTTTCGTTTTTGACTGGCAGTCACGAACTTGAACCACATTGTCGCGACACTTACACTGTTTAATTACGTTATCTTTTCGTTGCATTCCTTCACAGAATAGAATTTAATGCTTTCAAAGAAACGTGGAGATGAAATATACCACTTTCGTTCATTCCAGAGGTTGCATTGACCCAATAGCATTGATGCCCAATTTTCACCCAATTTTCACTTTGCCACACTAAGTTAGATATAAGGAAAACCACTGAAGCACCAGTGACTCGCCAATCACTTCCTCGCTACGTCCTTATTGCGTCACAGCGACTTGTCTTGGCGCCTGGCGGCCATCGGCCAAAGCCACCGGCCAAGAGTCATGACGGTGGGGTTGTATATACCGGTGGCTCAAGTTCCGTTGGATCGAATAACTTAAATGCTAGGGTGTAGTTGACGTACTGATAACTCGGGTTTCAGTAATATCCCATTAAATTGTTGCTGACGTCGAGTAGTTTTTTTAAACTTCATGAAGATGTTTTTCAATATTTCTACTTTTACAGCGAAGCCGTTAGGCTTTACTTGGTCGGAAAATGCCGTGCTGTAAACAAAAAAAACCCAGCCAGGACCCAGAAGTTCTCACCCAAGACGCCGAGTGCATGACTCAGGCTAATCAGGCATAGAGCATACAGCTCAGAATTCGTTTAGGAAAACACAAAACGAGCATCAAAACCGCATTATGGATGATAAGGCGCCTGTGAACAATGAAACCCTCCCCCTGTGTTTCTGATAAAGACTATGTTTGCAGATTGTTTGAAGGCCAGACAGGACTAGTGTCCCTAAAATAGATCAGTTCTCGCCCAAGACGCCGAGTGCATGCCTCAGGCTAATCAGGCGTAGAGCATAGAGCTCAGGATTCGTTTAGGAAAACCACAAAACGAGCATCGATACCCCATTATGTATGATAAGGCTCCTGTGAACAATGAAACCCTCACCCCTGTGTTTCTGGTAAAGATTATGTTTGCAGATTGTTTGAAGGCCAGGCAGGACTAGTGTCCCTAAAATAGAGCAGTTCTCGCCCAAGACGCCGAGTGCATGCGTGAGGCTATAGGCAGGACCCACCATTTGCCGCCAGAAAAGCCGAGCGCAAGCGACAAGTCCGCCGGGAACATTTCATACCCTACCCCATCAGAATTTGTAGTGTTTGACAACGGCTTTGCTGGACATCTACATTCGCAGCACGGGATGGCGACCTTTCTTTCTTCAATTAAAAAGACGTCTTCGTGGGGCTGGAATTGAGCAGAGCGATTTACCAAAGGATACTTCTAAGTTAAACAAGGTTGTATTTTGTCTTCATGGACCCTTAAGGAATGATATCAACCTTGTGTCAGTGTAGGGCACGTAATGATTAATGCTAAGGTATTCCGCCGAGGTTGAGGTGACTTAAACGTCAGGTCGAGGTTGGGCACACGCTGACCCTTTCATGCTGAGACCGCGTGAGCAAATACATTGGTCGCAGTTGGAGCGGGGTATAAAAGAATAATCCCTGTTTGAGTATTCAGCCCATGAGATGAGTTTCTAATCCATATGCATCATGCGAAGGGTAAGAACGCCGATGTCACGTCCGTAACTTGAAGGAAAAATATTATACAGCCACTACATTGTAGAGAAATGGAAGAGGAAAAGACGCGTACGGTCTTTCGTCTGTTCATTCTGTCTG
Organism: Haemaphysalis longicornis; assembly: GCF_048455015.1. Lineage (NCBI taxonomy): Eukaryota > Metazoa > Arthropoda > Arachnida > Ixodida > Ixodidae > Haemaphysalis > Haemaphysalis longicornis. The sequence continues at coordinate 71,755,994 of NW_027526385.1, read as the reverse complement.
CATTTATCCCCTTCGTTTAACGTTGTATACAACACTGCAGGGGCCGTATACACTGTCCGTGTACATTTACGCAAATTTGGCCAAGCGGGTAATAAACAGGAACAATGCGTAAGGAGTTTGTCAAGCCGCGCCATGGTCTTCACAAAAAGCAGGAAGGACCCGTTCTGCACAAAGCCGCTACTAACGGTGTGTGACCTAGTGAAGGCGAACCAGAAGGTCTTTCGGGTAGCGACGGGCTGGCTCAGTGTTTGAGGTGTCGCGCTACTCAACACCAGGACGTGGATTCCATTCTCGACCGTGAAGTGGTGTTTGTACAATCAGCAGAAAAAACGTCAGGGGGCATGTGAATTCGGTGCACGTTAAGCCAACTATTGTTACGTAGGATCCTATGGGCAGCTGCGAGACACGTGCAGGAAAGACCGTTAAACTCTCTTGCGTCATTGAAGGGTAGGCGGTGCAGTGCGCGTTGAACCATTTCATACTAACCACACCGATAACGTTTGGCGGTCCTCAGGTAATTCTCTGACAACACACAAATCCAAGGACAAAAATGGCTGCGTGTGTGCTCACTTCGCTGCTAATGTAATCGAAAGACGATAGCCTTCTGCCTCTCCAGGCACGTAAATGCCCCTCTTCTCTACCCCGCCAACGCTTCGTGCTCTCCTCCTCCCTTTCGACCCTCCGATGATAAACACGGTGGATGTTGTCTCAAGTCAGTTCACGTTTCCGGCGTTCGCACTGCTGACGGGCCACCTATTGACACCTTTCACTACTGTTGGACTTGGAATGCCGCCTCGCGGTCCAGGCTCGAGTGCCACCCGTATTTTGTATTTCTCGTTCGAAACATCGTTTAAAAGAGGTTTATTTATTTCCTATCACGGAAATCAAAATAAAATACCAGTACTAGTTATGTATTCAGGTTGTGCCGCACGTATGCCTAATGTTTTCTTGTTGCTGAACAATGTTTTCAAGTCTGAAGTATGCTACTGTAGATTTAGTAGTCAGGAAATTTTCTGCCAATATAGACTTTTTCAGATAATTCTAATTTTCGCCGGGCGACTGAATCGAGGGACAGACAGACAGACAGACAGACAGACAGACAGACAGACAGACAGACAGACAGACAGACAGACAGACAGACAGACAGACAGACAGAACGACATACAGACAGACAGACAGCTACAGACAGACGGACAGACAGCCAGACAGACAGACAGACACACAGGCAGGCAGGCAGGCAGGCAGGCAGGCAGGCAGGCAGGCAGACAGACAGACAGACAGCTACAGACCACAATTTTCGCTTTTAGGTGCCCAAGTACAAAATCTCCAGAGAAATCTCTACCGGCCACTTCACTGCTCGTCGCCATCCAGCGGCCGCAACAGTGACTACGAGCACTGCAATTCAGCGTTCCATTCCGCTTGGGTAGGCACGCTTTTATGTGGAGCGCTGAGCGCCTGCCAATCGACTACGCTCTTCCAACGCTACAAGGCAACGGCCCAAGACGGGGCGATTCTTACTCGGCCGTCGCGTTCAATAATGGAGATCCAGCGCGTAGCTGCTTTCGAGGACGCCTCATCTCGCAAGGCGCCTCTCCATTAAACCGATCTGCTCCGTGCACCAATTCGCCGTGTACAAATATACGACCACTTAAAGCTTGCTCGCCGTTGGCTGGCGCGAAGAAAGTGTTAAGTAGACTGGCAGAAAATGAAACATAACAACCCTCTATGTAAGGGTCACGCTTGCTTCGATGTCTTGGCGGAGGTCTGGGGAAATTTAAAGGCATAAAAGCGGCGAGTGGGAGCCATTACATTTGTGACAAAACGTAACGAAAGCACGGATACCAGCCAAAAACACGAGAATAATACGGGCAACGAATGGTACGATTTATTTCACTCGGCTACTGCTGGGTGTACCTGCACTCTTTGTTTAAATTATACCGGAAATCTTTCACCCGATGCTGCAAAGAGCACGTTTCCGCCCTGTGCTTGGCACCGCTTCGTCATAAACTGCTCATGACTTTATCGTTTAAAAGGCTACAGCTGGCGGTATAGGAATATGCACCGACAAATGATCAACACTTGGGGAAGGTCAAGTTCCGCGACCCCGAATTCGTGATCAAGCGATTTCCGAGCGCCACATCTTACTTAAAATGAACGAAAAGAAAGAAGTTCAGTTCAACGCCTTGCGTAATACCAAGCCAATACGGGACGAATGCTTTTCTTCCAGACTTGCATTTCTCTTACTTCATAATTGAGTTCTCCGTTGGCATGTTGCTATACCGGTTACTGAGTAATCCTCTTCGGCGAAAAATCGAAGCAAATAGCCCACCACAGAGACTTGAAAGAACGCTGCCCCGACTCCGTAAAACTGGCGGAGTTCCAATTTGCGCGCTGCTTCCTGCATGCGTTGGCGGCGATCCCCCGCTGGCTTAATGACATGCGTGCGCGTGACCCTTTCTGCTGCGACATGAGCGGGTATAAATATATGCAGCAGACCCTCCTTGTAAAGAAATCATTTGTTCGAAGTGTTTCGTAATCCCCGCTGCGGTGTACCGATAATAAATCATCGCTGTTTCAACGGAGCATTGTTTATGACAAAGCCAGCCTTAATTTTATAACAAAGGTTTACAAGATATATATATATATATATATATATATATATATATATATATATATATATATATATATATATATATATATATATATATATATATATATGGTGCTTCACAGGCTCCAAACAGCATTGCTGCTGTAGGAAATGCTGCTCTCGTGCGATGAGCTGTTAGTGGCAGCATGAAGCGAGGAGCACGGCTTGAGCAAACGCTGGAAGCCATAACACATCTAGAATTCTTGTCACGTTCTACCTGCAAAAGTCAATCGTGAATACAATCTCGCCAAGGTCCGCACGGGGCGAATCTTATTGAAACCATTGCAATCACAGTGGGAGCAAATGGCGTATATAGAGTAACATCGTTTGAGATAAACAGCGGTGTAATCAGCATGCTGTCGTTGTACGACGAAATGAGGTCAGTCACACCACCCGTGAGGAGGCAGCAATTTTAGCCGCTGTTCTTCGGGCAGAGTTTCTAAGTGCGCGATGCAAAACAGCTGTTGTCGTGGTCGAAATGCTTGCCTCGTGCTGATGACCACTCATACCGCAACCGACGGACCTGCTTTTACGCATTCCCACGTGCGGTATTCGACTGTACGCATGGCATTCCCCTCGACGTTGTTCTCTCATTTCTACACTCAGAATGTCGAAAGTCACGGCTTGCGCACTGAAAGCATTCTTTAGTTCTTCCTTTTCTGAAGTCATGGTACCTGCAGCGCTTTGGAGGCAGGCCAAGGTTTCTGGCAGCACGTTCCCGAACGGTTGTCGTGTAGGCACGCATACAAATGCATTGCCATTGTGCCTAGCCCTTCGCAAGTACCACAAGTCACGCAGAACAGCGCGACGCTCAAGATTCGTTGCGTACGTGATAGTTGCGTACGTGAGTGAGTGAGTTAGTAAGTGATTGAGCGAGTGAGTGAGTGAGTGAGTGAGTGAGTGAGTGAGTGAGTGAGTGAGTGAGTGAGTGAGTGAGTGAGTGAGTGAGTGAGTGAGTGAGTGAGCGAGTGGGTGAAGGAAGGAGGGAGGGAGAGAGGGAGGGAGGACGGCGCAAGTCGTGCGCATATAGCCCAAATACGCTCATTTGATTGACTGAGGTCAAGACGAAATCATGAATACATACATACATGCATACATACATACATACATACATACATACATACATACATACATACATACATACATACATACATACATACATGCATACATACATACATACATACATACATACATACATACATACATACATACATACACACACAAACCTTGACGTGAGTTTTATATTCGTGAGAATGATCATGAAGCTTCCCTGATTTGTGCTTACACTTCACGTTACCTAGACGGCTTATCTCGGTAATGTCACGCCCGGAGGCCGTAGGTGGGCAATGATTGCACCGTAGTTTCACCACCCTCGTCAAATCCCACCGCGGCGCTCGGCAAAGACCCCACGTAGGCCCTTCAATGCCCGAACTCCGCCAACTGGCATACGCAACCATTACCATTCAAGCAAAGCGGATGCAACCGTGGGCGGCCGCACCACGCTCGGAGGAGATGCGCTCGTGCTCGGAGCCCGCTCTTGAGAAACAGTCCCTCGGGCGTCGGAAATTAAGAGCGGCCGAGAATTAAGCAAAGCGGGGGCAGCCGATGCCCTTTCGCCTAGCGAAGGCTTCCTTTGTTTTGGTGCGCCTCCGTTTGAGCGCGTAGGAGGGACGGAAGTGAGGCAGCATTGCGGCGAAAGTGGGACGTTCGAAGCGGTTTATCGAGGCTTGGGGGGGATAAAGACGTGTACGAGTGTGAAAGTTGTTCAACGGATAAACGTTGATGAGTATTCGTAAGGCGTTGTGCTGCTGAGCACGAGAACGCGGGTTCGATTCCCGGCCGCCGCGACCGCTTTTTTGGTGGAGGCGAAAAGCAAAAATGCCCGTGTGTACGAGATTTCGGCGCACGTTGAAGATCCCCAGGTGGTCAAAATTCAGCCAGAGCCATCCACTACGGCGCGCCTCATCGCCTGCGTTGCGTCGGCGCGTTAAACCCTACAATCAGAATAAAAAGTGATGAGTATTCCTCCTACGCTTCTCCAAGCATTAACCCACGACGACGATGACGGTAGCAATTGCGATCACGATGACGATGACTATTATTATTGATTATGACAACTGCACATGGGCTGTCATCATGATGATGAATTATCACAAAGACAGTCGCGTGAGGGACTTTTCCCACCAGGACGAACTACAATCATCATGATACTGATCACTAGGACGAACGGTGTGCATAATATAAATCATCAGTTGCTATAATCATCATCATCATCATTCATCACGACATACGTATGGACAAGTATTTCTTGAGGTAACGCATACCTCGTGATATATGCCTTACCTGGTGATATGCCTTCGACCTACTGGAATGGTCTGACAGGCTTCGCATTACATTTCTTGGCATTTTTCTCGACTTTTCAAGGAGGTGGTAAGGTATGGGATAAAATTGATTTCACTGTACTTCTATTAGATTTTCTTAGGCTTCCCATAAGTGTCCATTTACTCAACAACAAGGTTTTAAGGGGACTCAAGGCTTTGAAGATACATGTCATGCCCCGATCCCAGTCAAGAAGTCTATAGTCGGGGCATGACATTACGGTCCGCCTAGACTCAGTGAAGGGTGAAATAAACTATTTCATCTCATTTCCTCTGGACGCTGTCATTTCAATGCGTATTTTATAACTGCAAAACAATATTATCGTGCATGTGTCCATGTTCACGCAGAGAGCTCACCAAAATACTTGAAAATGTCTTATTTCATCTTTTTTGAACGTTTTGGTAGCTTGATGATGGAATTCGATGGTGTACTTTTGTCTATAATGATCACAGTCTATGATGACGATCTACTTCTGTGCAAAAAAAAAAAAAGTTTGCAACTGAGCTGACCCAGAAAAGGACCTGTCATGTTTTTTTTTGTTTTTTTTTAACTTTCTTTGCCATATTCCTGAACAACTCTTGTATTTGCACTTTTAAGAGTGCCTTGTTGCGATGCACAGCTTTTATTGAAGCAGGCGTTTCCTTCAGTTACACTCAGCAAGCTGACACGACCAACACTTGAATTCCTTGCTGACAATCGCCAGGGCGAGCAAAGACTCGGCCGCGCCTACGGTCGTAGCAGGACACAACAAACGGAAACGCCTCCGTGCACACCTGTCGTCACCGCACACGGGCCTTGACCGCAGACACGCTTCACGCGCGAACACTCCGCGATACAATAGGACTGACACTCGAGAAAGTTCAAAAGTATTCACACCAACAAAAGCGCCGGACGGCGTGCCGCAGGCGTTGATGACGACCGTAGCCTTCGAAGAACCAAGACAACAGACGCGCTCAGTCGGTTGTGTCTGCTCCGTTGTCCGTCTTGTAGCTTCGCGCTTTTGTAAGACCGAACGCTGAAAGGGTTCTGTGCGCACCAATGGCGCCTAAGGCTATTGCGAAGCGCTTTGCAGTTGATACGCAACGGTCGGAAAGGGAGACCGCGCCAGCGAAAGCCGTCGCAATCACCACTCACATCGTATCCCCTATGGGCCTTACGGACGGGAGATGTATACGCGCCGACCGGTTGCATACAACGGCTTGACCGCTATTCAGTGCCGGGTATAAGAGAAGGGAGGGGAGTGAGATCGTCAACCCTACCAGGACTTTCAAAACTAGCACTGCCGAGAATACGGGGCCTGCAACATCATCATCTCAATGCCCCATCCGACCTCTTTAAGAGTCCCTGGAAACGCCTATGCCTCCGTTCCGTTGCGACATGTATTCTGTATTTGAGCATGAAACATAAAGATAATAAATGCGGTAGCTTACAAGAGCTTTCGCGGGGTGAAATGGTGCATATTTATTATAATTAGTATCACCGGTTCCACGTGATGCTATATTTCCCGAGTTAATTACACTAAGCTCCTCGTGTGGGAATGCCTCTACCAACCGCACCCTGTACTTCCCCCTTCCCCAAAACAATGGGAGAGTGGGTTGACCAGATCACCCTTTGAGGATCAGGAATTCCTGGTCGGTAAGATCCGAGCAGCACCGGTTGCCGGCGGCTTTCTGAAAGGAGATGATGCTACCAACTTTTAGAGCGAAGCTGTTAGCCTCTCGTTGGCCGAAAAAGTCTGTATCGTTGTCAGCACTAAATCCCAGGATAACAATTGAAAGCAAACAGCATATGTTGCTTTGCAATCAGGCATACAGCATAAAGCTCGGTATTCATTTAAAAAACCCACGAAAGAAGCATCGAAACCGCATGATGGATGATAAGGCGCATGTAAACAATGGGACCTCCTCCACCTCCCATGTGTTCCCGGGAAAGATTAGGTCCGCAGCTGCTATCGAAAAAAAGCGCGCGGGGGGGGGGGGGGGGGAATTGACGTCATTCGAAGCTCACGTGTGAAGTGCCACTAGACATCCATTTCAGTTCATTCCAAGACTGCCACGGATAGATCCCGTAAAGTAAAGACTCCCGAAGAGCAGCGCGACTACAATGACCGACCAAGGGAGCAAAATCGTCTTGCTGAACTACGTCGTAGACAAAACCAAGCAGCTCTTGTCAAAGACGCCGAGCGCATGCGTAGGGCTAGGAAATACCCAGTAGTTCTCGCCCAAGACGCCGAGCACATGGGTCAGGCTTAAGCACGTGTAGTGCTTTACAACAGCTTCGCTGTACATCGCTTTTCGCAGAGCGGGGCGGTAGCCATTTTTCATTTCTTTGCTTTCTTTGCTTTTCTTTAATATAGGCTCCAGTAAACTTTTTTCCTCCTCCTCCTTCTCCTCCCTCTCCTCGAAATAGTTACCTCGTACAGTCATTACTAACAAAAGCCGGCTGGTTTCTGGATGTGTTTCCTCTGGGCTTCCGCGAAAGCTTCCACGATTCCAGTCCCTACCAGACAAAACACGCTTCGCGTAGCGAGTTCAGCAAAATCGATCCTGGCCCGCCGGCGGTTTAGGCAGATCCTGACGCGGCACGAGTTAAATGCAGTCGGTGACGCCGCCTCGGAGAAAATGGTCTCACGAGGAACGCCGCAGGACTGAGAGAGGACAGCGCAACGCATCCGGAGACCTTTCCCTCTCGACCGGGACGGCTAAAACAAGCCGTCCTCCAGGGCTTAGCCTGGAAGCCCGCCGCTCTAAGGTTCCCACGAATCACTCCTCTCACGGCTCTTTTTGCTGACAAGATCTCTTTCGCCCGTCCGTCGACCAGAAACCAGCGCATACCACCACAGTCGTCGTTGCGGTTCCCAAGCGGCAGAGCACTCCGCCCTCGTTCCCAAGCACCGTTTACTGTGCGCCTGCGCAGTGGACTCTTTCGCAGGTGTGTGGCTGCATACGTGAACGATAAAGAGGAGAAGAGGCAGTTAATGAAAGGCGGTGCCTTGTCCCATATCGCAAGCACATTCGGCGGCGCTTGAGAACCACCACGTGCGCCGGTCGGTCAACTTTGCACACGCTCGTCCACACCAAAACAACTGATGTCTTGCAGACAAGGCTTCTTGCTCGAGCCCTGTTCCGTCCCGTTGCTGCCGCGTTAGACGCTTTGTCCTCTTGAGTGTCCTTTCAAAGTTGATGGTGTCAAAGACCGCCCCGTGTAGAGACTAAATAGAATACGGGGGAAAAGGGAGTCTAGTGGCCGATATGCCTGGTGTGGGACAGTTGTGCTACCGTTTACTAACCGTCTTTGAGCTGCCAACGCCGTTTGCTTTATCTATCGCTCCTGCTCATATTTGCATGAGAAGTTAATTTCGCCGTGCAGAAAGCTTTTCAACGGTCTGCGGACTTATTTGTTCTTTAGCGTGGTACGCATTGTCCATTGTCTGGAGTGGATTTGGACGCCATCTTTTGCCAGAAAAAACCTGAAAAAATCGAGGCCTTGCAAATGGTAATGCTAACCCGTTAGTGATATTTCAGTTTGACTTTCTACAGTACCAAATGGGTACTACATAGTAGGATGGGTAATAATTCCAAAATGTGGTGTCTTTGTTACCTTCCATTGCATGTTCCTTCCTATACTCTGTTCCAACTTAAGAAAGGCAACGAAAGTTGGCGCTGTGCCTCATCACCACAGCCGGATGTTACACCACGCGGCGCATGTACTGCATTACTGGGCGCATGTTGAACATGGCACGAGCCGTTCTCGTGAATTTTTAAACTTAATATCCTGATAAACAAACGCAGCGACGACGAAGAAACTACGTGTGACAAAAGTCCGACGATATCACGCATCATAGCAACCTCCTTTCAAAATGCGCGTGACCGTTGACATCCGGGTCAGCCGCTTAGGTGGAATGATACCGTACATGAGATATTTACGTTCTTAACTTGTTTCCTAGTATAGTATAGCATCGCTATAAATGGCAGAATCAATTTAAAAAAGGCAAGGCTACAAGAGGGCTTGAGCACGGGCATTACTCGCATGCACTGTATTACTCTGGGCTCGTTTCTGTTTAGCTGGTCATATCGTTTTTAATTATCTTTACCAACTGGCCCGACAATTAGCATGGCAGAACAAGCCCCGGCGTTCATCCTGTCTGTTTCCTTCCTCTTCGGTCCGTGTTTACGCTGGTTTCAGTCTTTTCAGTGAGGTTTGACAGCTCTTTTTGGTGTTCCCCCTTAAAGATGTCAGATGGCTCCTTAAGATGATGCTAGTCCTACCGAATGCCTGGTCCTTGTGTAAGCCTTAGATGGCCCGCGTCGGTATGCCATACGAATAGACCACGGAGTGGCGCCATCCTTATGGGGTAAAGAGAGGAATAGTTTTGCGCGTCATTGGGCATTGGTTGGGAAGGAACGATATTTGTGTCATCATCTCCTAAGTTTCTTCGAGATGAGGGACGCATAACCGTTCGGTGATTTCCGGAGGTAATCAATTCCTTTTAGTAACCTGAACCGTCCTTCTTTCTCTACATTTGTGTTTCGGTGAGTCGGAACTCTTCGATTTGTACAGCTCCGAACTGTGGCACCCGCTGGCACTGCACCTTTTGGCAACTGCCTTCCGGGACATTGCGAATAGGCGTGCCGTCGACTGGGAAAGAAAACGAACGCGTGGCAACTAGATTGGGACTCAGTGATAAACCCTTATTTAAGTGTATAACAGCTCCATCTTACCGGTACTCATCTACGGGGCAGAAACTTGGATGCCCACTAAGAGGTTTCAGCTTAAATTGAGGACGACTAGGCGAGCAATGGAACGGAAGATGACAGATGTAACATTAAGGGACAAGAACAGAGCGGAGTGGGTCAGGGAACAAACGCGTGTTAAGGACATATTAGTCGAAATTAAGCAGAATAAATGGGCGTGGGAAGGGCATGTAATGCGAAGGCAAGATAACCGTTGGTCCTTAAGCGCCACAGAGTGGATCCCCAGAGAAGGCAAGCGTGGCAGGGGGCGGCGGAAAGTTAGATGGGCAGATGAGATCAAGAAGTTTGCCGGAATAAATTGGTCGCACTTGGCACAGGGCCGGGATAATTGGAGATCTATGAGAGAGGCCTTTGCCCTGCAGTGGGCGTAGACAGACTGATGATCGTGATCATGGTTTTGGTGATGGTTGTGCTGGTGCTGGTGATAAACCCTTATTTAGCGAGTATGACGCGCAGATGTTCAGGCCCCCGCCCGGTAGAGAGCATCTTTAGTGAGAGATACCCCGGATGCTGCTAGGTATCCGGGCTCTCGTCACCAGGTCAGACAAGCCGTTCACTGCTCATAGGATGAGGTAATGTTGCGAGTGATGTATAGGTTTGGTAACGCTCTTATGCCTGATAGTACAGGGTGCCGTACCTCCAGGAGTGCATAAGGCCATCTGGATAAAAACATCTAAGACATTTTTAAAGCGAAGCTTTTATGTCCTCACTGATGCCGTTGTACGCCAATACGACCTGTAGGAAAGCAAACTTTCTCTCACGATGATGATGATGAATGATCGTGGGTGAAGGGAAAGAAAAAACGCTTCCCGTGACGCGAATCGAACCTGGGTCCTTCACGTTATGAATCCGGAGTCTATCCGATTGCTGCATTTGGGCATGGTCGAAGCGAACGCCAAGTAGCATGTACCGATTCGCTCCGTGCACCCCAACGTTAGGCCTACTGAGTGCGCAGCCGAGAGTCGCTGTGGGTATTCTAGAAAAGCGGAGCGTACCTCAAGAGTAGACGTACTCGTAGTGTGGGATTGGCCAACCAAAAAATCCGTCTCGAGAAAGCTTCGCGTTCAACCGTAGTCGTAGTTATACGGAGGGGTGGGGGAAGCCTTTTTACACGTCGTGAGACTTTTTTTAGGTAATCAAAAGCAGGCCGCTTTTGAATATTTTAATAGTTCGAGGAAGCGCAGTTATGCCGTCATATTGTCGCTGAGCGCAAACCTGTAGTTCAACTTCATATGACTAGACGGCAGGACCATCCGTAATTCCGCGTACGAGGAAACTAAGCAGGGGTCCTTTTAGATAAATGGGCCGTATGGGCAAGTGTCGCAATGTTGATGAACTCCGAGGAAAGGTGTTGCGCGAAGCTGCCATGCCTCAACAAGTTTAGATTCGCCATGCAAGCCTCGACATCCTCTCCTCCACTTTTTTTTTATTTTCAATTCCGTACTTACATAATTACACCTTTTTCCTGCTCCTATCTTCCCCTACTTATCTAAGTAGATGCAGAAAGGTCCGTCACGCAGCCGAGCGTCGCGATCACTCCAGATGCACGCTGTCACATCTGCCTTGCATCCCTCACCAGGGCGCTCTTTTAAAACGTGTGCTCTTTTTTTCCTCCTTCGGTCGGCAAAACAGAACGCATGCTCCCAGAAATTATCTTTGCGGTAACATTCTCATTGCTTCGCCGTTAGATAAGCACATTTTAGCGCATGCGGGCAGACATTTCGCTGCGGAATTTTCGTACCGAGGAAAGGCCAAAGAAATTCCTCGCATACGTGCGTGATTCATCAGGGCCTCTGCAGCGCTTGGGTTCCATACGAGCAGCGACCTTATTGAAGCCGACGATACTGCATCCAAGCATTCAACGTAGGGTAAACAAACCCCTATTATAACGAAGTCCCTGAGGCAGCAAGCTGACTTCGTTATAAAGGGTATATTTCGTTCAAAGCAGGATGATTGGGCGTAGCACTTCAGAGGGGACCATCAAAAACTTCGAATAAAGCGATAACTCAAATAAAACGATTTCGTTGTGACAAGCGCTCGTTGTATTTTGTATGATTCCGAATGCAAGGTGCTGTCATTTACATTGTATTTGCAGATAGTCTATACAGTTGTGCTATTTTTGCGGCAGGCAGTTTCCGGCTGCTCTGCCTCCTTTCGCGAAGAATGGAAGTCATCATTGCTAACGGGGGATCGGCCAATACTCCGAATGATTGTTGTGCGCGTCCTCTTTATTGATAGAGCCTGTTAAATGGCGCCGACTATTTCTTCGCATTGTATTTGTACATAGTCAATCCAGCTGCCCTATTTTTGCAGCATGGAGTTTTCGGCTATTCTGTTGCCTTTCGCGAAGGATGGTGATCATCATTGCTAGCGGGGATCGGCGAAGAAGCCAAATGATTGCTGCCGGCGTCGTGATTATCGAAAGGGGATTGGCCAAGGAAATCAAACCGGTACTAAAAGTGTGAGCTGATGATGCTGCGATGGGTATCCCGTCGACTTTTGCAAAGAATGGTCATCATCGTTGGTGTGGGAAGTCGGCCAAGAAGCCAAATTATCGTTGTCGCAGGCGTTGTAATAGGCGCGGGATCAAACAAGGAAGAAAAATGGGTGTTTAAAGCGAAAGTTGGTAATTGGAAAGTTGCGGCCATCTCATCGTCCTTCGCAAGCTTACGCCAACAATCGCGGGAATTGAATCTAATACCACCTTCCTGTGTTTGTTATTACGACGCATTCGTAATAGTTTTGGCTGTCGCCCACCGTTTGCGCGCTGCGATAATTATAGTGGGCAGATAAAAAACTTTTCCTCCCCACCGACAGGCTGAGGTAATCATGTAGTGTGATTGCGAAGGCGGTAGCACTCCCACTTACGCTAATCCTCTCATATATAGTGGCCAAACGATTTACAGCAAGGCTGTTTTCTAGAGTGCCGTGGGACGTTACTATAATCACTCCACTATATCGACGCCCACCAGCGTTTCATAAAAAAATACCGCGTCTGGCACTACATCGCTCCCCCCAACGTAACGTAAGGTAATCTAACCTTACATAACCTAACACCGAAACTTAATCTAAGCCATAAAAATTATATTTGAAACTAAATATGAAAAAAAGATAAAAGAGGCATGAGCTGCTTTCAAACCGCAGTCCATGGCATCAGGAAGCTAAGAAGGAACCTCTACAACACAACGACAGGAGCGTTGTCACGTTGTGCCAACTTAATGCTACATGTTTGAATGTCTTCGGACAGAACTCTAGCCGTGGCTGTGGCGCTTAGCTAGAGCAGCGTAGGACGGCACCCTAGACGCTGCGTTACAGCAAAGCCGTCTTGCGCTAAGTTCTAACCAAAATAGCGAGCTTCCATCGTGTCGCCAACAAAGAATCGTCCGCGCTCTCTCCAAAGAAAGTGCACTCTCTGTATCTAATGTAGACATCTTGAAAAAAATCGTAGTCAGATTGGCCGCTAAAACAATCCCCCATTGAGCCCAGTTTCACTTACTTGCCACCATTGCTTAGTCCAGTGGTTCTCAACCTTGAGTGTGTTGGGGGCCCTTCAAGGCTTGTAAATTTGATGGGGGACCCCACGATGAACTATGTTTATCCGTGTCATAATTTCCAAGAATTTGCACTGGCTGGCAAAGTCTGCAACACACTAATCAATGTCCGCCTTTTTTGCCGGGCTTTTATGCTGGGGAGTGTCCATTTGCCACACAATTTGCTCTTGCACTAATAGTCACCCAAACACATGCAAACTGCCTTTTGTGTGTCTGGCTTTTCCGCAGAGACGGCGCGTCGTGCAAAACACCAACGCTAAACCTTGGGCGACGCTAAACTATACACTCTTAGGCAAAAATGACTTAAATAGGGAGTAAAATACAGTCGTTAGTCTTCGCGGGCAACCATTCATCTTCAAGGCGAGTATGTGTGGCAGAGTAAGGGCCGTGTGCGCAAATGCGACTCTCTTTCAGCAGTTCGTTCGTGGGGAGTATCTCAACGGACCAACCGGGTGGGGGACTAACCATTCGTCCCCTCACATTGAGTCCCCAAAGGGAGTAATGGTTGTGGCAGGGGCCGTTAATCCCGCAGTGGACGAACTTTTAGTCCTTTTTGCCTAAGAGTGTGGCTACACCAAAAATTAAACGTCAGGTTGCGGAGCCACCTTCTTGCGTTTCCAGCCAGGTTTAGCAAAAAGGAAAAATGAACACGGGTTTCGTAGGAAGGGGGGGGGGGGGTAAAAATGTCTCGTAAAAGGTTTCGCGGACCCCTGAAATGCCCTCGCGGACCACTTGGGGTCCGTGGACCCCCATTTGAGAACATCTGACTTAGTCTACAGTTAAGTTGTAAACATTACAGAATTCTCGTCTGCTGTCAGTATACACGGCCATCTACGAAGGGAGTATGGTTACGGAAAACGACTGAACCCTTGTTTTGTCAAAACTATTAGAATTATTTTTGAGGAAGTTGTGTACGATTCCTTATTCTATGAATTTAGTGAGTCACCATAGATAACTCGATAATATTTATCCAACCGGGTCTGCCGTCTTTACCGTAGTGGAAGGGCTTTAAACTTTTTGAAGTTTTGCTTTCCACGCGCACTTGAGAGTAAAATGAAGGCATGATATAACTGAGCAGTAACACGAGAACACAGAAACAGGCACAAATAATACAGCACGCGTCGCAGACTAACAACTGATGCTTATTCAGGAAACAAGTAATCTATAGTAACAGCTAAATCTTCGCGCCTGCGAACGCTCGCCGCATCGTATACACTCAAATGAAAAAGAAATTTCAAAACGTTACGTGGTGAGTGTGCGCAGGCGCGATGATTTGGCTGTTCCTATTGATTACTTGTTTCCTGAATAAGCATCAGTCATTAGTCTGCGCCTCGCGCTGTATTATTTGTGCCTATTTCGGTGTCCTCGTGTTACCGGGCAGCTATATCATGAATCAATACCAACTCGCCCAATTCACTGTACTCCTAAGTAGAAATTAAGGCAGTTTGCACGGAATGATGGATTGATTGTAGGGTTTAACGCGCCGACGCAACGCAGGCGATGAGGCGCGCCGTAGTGGAGGGCTCCGGATTAATTTTGACCACCAGGGGATATTAAACGTGTGCCCAAATCTCGTACACAGGGGCATTTATGCTTTTCGCCTCCATCAGAAAAGCGGCCGTCGCCGAGGCCGAAAATCGAACCTGCGTCTCCCAGCTCAGAAGCACAACGCCTTAGCCACTGAGCCACCGCGACGGGTAGTTTGCACGGAATGAGTCACGGCATATGCTTGAAGGTAGAAAAAGGTTTCCGTGGCGCGCAGAACAAGTCCTGTCTATCTCTTTCCTATCCCTCAAAAAAATCAGTAACCAGCAGCGTTATGCCTGCATCTACGAGAATCCCTGCACCCAATTCCTTCCGATCGGGCAATCGGCACAAAAAGAAATGGCGGAAGGAGCCGGATGAAATCGAGTGGCTTGCCCCGTCAGTGCGCAGGGAGCTGTTTTACCGGTTAAGTTTACGCGTAAACGCAGGCAAAACTCGTCTTGCAGCTCGCTCGGGGATAAGGTATATGACCTTCGCCCTAGAAGAGCGCCGGTGAAGCGTTGATAAGCGCGCCTAAACGCTCGCCGCATCCTGGTATCTGTTTCATCTGGCAAGCCGAGGCATGTGGCAGTGCAGTCATTGTGCCGAGCATTTCAATGAGCGCTCCGTGAAATCCGGTGAGAGTCATTCGGTTCGTCTGCACTTGCACTGCCGCCTGCGTGCGAGCAATCCCTGGACCTTAAGACATCGCTCGACCTCCTTGTCGGTGCGATACAATCACATTGTTAAGTCCAAAGCATTAACTGCCCCATTGTTCGCAAAACTTGTCGTCGTAGTTGTTTATTTTTATTTTTTTATTTATTATATAGTTCCGGCCATGTCTTGGCAGCCAAGGCAGAAGGGGTGACATATTTATACATTCAGCACTGTAGTGCAGCGGACAACTGACGCGTTACAGTGAAAAACCATCACCAAACAAGCTCACAGTGCCGCATAAGACTTGAAGGTATCGAAGCTGTACGCAGCCATCACGACGGTTTAAGTCCACGACTGCAGCCGATTTGTTTCTTCTTCGCTGTCCCAACAGCCCTTGCTACGAAATTGTTGCTCTAAGTATGAGCTCCTTTCATTTTTTAGAAGAGATAGTCATTGGACATCACCTTGGAGGCGCGTATGCTATTACGTGTCTTTCTCGTTCCGAGCAAGTGTTGCCACTATTTCGGCGAACGCTAGAGGTTTTTGTGGCTTATCTTGGCTAATCTACGCAAGTGGATATGCTTGGCTTGACAAATGTGCGCCCGGGACGCTGGGCGGTCGCCGCGGGGGACGCACACACGAGCGCTCGGCATTTTCTTGGTTTTGTTAACTGCCGGGCGGTCGCCGCGAGGTTCACGCTCACGAGCGCGCGCTCGGGAATTTCTTTGTGTTTTTAACTGCGGACACGAAAAATTATGATTTGCTGAACAGCTTCGCTGTTAAAAAAAACCTAGCACGTAACACCACAACCAACGAGCACTTGTGGCTTCCTAGATAACATACGCAAGCTAAATGTAACACAATGTCCACCCAGCGCGATGCTATAACTTCAGTTGGCGTCTTGCGGAAAGAACTTGGCTCTCCTTGTTTGCAAGTGCGCGTTGATAGCCTACAATAAGGATACCTGGGTGACCATTTCAGTGACAGTTTGTAGCAGTGCGTTCCAATCGGATATAGGTCATGAAAAAAACGGCGAGAATTTCTTTTGGCAGAAGGGAATTTCAATAGTAGTATTTTTCCAGTCAAACAAGTGGCCGCCGCTCTAAAGGGTACACAAAAAAACACATTGGAGTTCCCGCTGGATTTGAACCCGGATATCCACAGTAAAAGCCCAGGGCGTTATCACTGCGCTATCCCCGAACAGTATGCCAGTGGTGGAAGAAAAGTTAAATCAGCGCACGCCACGTAAGAAGTGATCGTGACGGCTCGTGAACATTTACACATCCTTTCCTAAGGAAAGATGACAGAAGCGTGAAAGCTAAAACTCAGACACCCCTCCGTCTAACGATGGTTTAACGCGAAGCTTTCTTGTGGCGGCGCGTTCTTTATTTTTCCTCTAAGTTTGGACTCACTTTTGACCATGTCGAAGCGGGGCAATCGGATAGACACCGGCTTCACAACGCGAGGAACTCCAGGTTCGATTCCCAGGTTCGACGCATCAGGGCGAACACTAAAGCTTCGCTTTAAAAGTGCGTTCGACCTTCGCTGAAAGTTCGCCGTATCATAGATCGTCGAAACACCAAAGACCCACATCGCCAAGGAAGAACGAACCCATACGATGCTTTTCCGCGAACTAAGCAAACCCATCCACGATCGATCTAAATGTACACCGATACGTGGATTATGAGATAAAGGTATACTATTGTACTCCTTCTTCGGGATCGATTCGTGTATTTCTCTTACTTCCCAGTCTATAAAATCACAACAGGAATACCGCAAAAACCAAACAAGAATTCCTGTCGTGCGACAGAAAACTTTGTTGCGACAACAGAAGTCCTGTTGCTACGACAAAGTCATCTGTTGTTACGAGACACATTTCTGTCGTAACGAAAAAGTCAATTTTCTCAACGACAACATTCCTGTAGTCACAATAAAACCGCCATTTAGCTACTCTTCACAATGCGAAATAACATTCAAACCATGCGCAACTACTGATGGACCATAAGGATGACGACAAGACAGGAATTTGGCACGACGGAACATCAAAGTTAAGACAGGAATACGACACACGGCAGAACATCAGAATCACGACACGACCAGAATACGACAAGACGACAGTACGACGCGCAAAAATGCGACAAACTACAGAATATTTTCTTGTCGTCTTTGTCGACTGGGCTAGAAGCGTTCCTTTTTCGCGATTTTCAATTAACCGTTTCGGCACAATGGAAGCCCCGCTTCCACGCACAATGCGCCGTGTGTCCAGAGCTCTTATCAGAACTTTTCGGTCGACCAACAGGTCTATCAGAAAACGAATTCGTTTTTGTGACAGGACGCCCTGTGTCCCGCTAAGAAAGCTTCCGCTTTAATAGAACACGTGAATTTTAGCCGCGATTCTGGAGAAACTGTGCATCTGTCACAGGCCAGCCTGATAAAGTACTCGGAGCCAAAGGACGAAGAGACGAAAGTGAAGAAAGGGCGCGAACGCGCTGTAATTCGAACCAAAAAACGAGGAAACTAAAGTGAAGAAAGAGGAAAAAGCCTGCTGTCGCAGTAAAGAAGTTGTTGATCGGTATAGCCAGGACTTCGCCTTCGAAGCACGTAAGCAGATGTATGTGGCCCACGAATTTTTTTTTTTTTTCATCTACGACGAATATGTGCGCGGCGCAAAAGCGTGAACCCCGTGTATACCGGTGCCTCAGAGACATTTACTAATGCCCCACAATAAATGCGCTAAGAAAATTAGCGACGCGGTAATTGAGTCGCTAATGCTTTATCTTGTTTCAGAAATCACTGGCTTCATCCCTATCCGTTCTGGCTGTATTTTTACAGCGAAATATGGCATGTTGCCTCTCAGCTGTGAAATCGGTAAACATACCGCTCTACCAAAGCTTACTGGTTCGATCAGGCTCAAACCACGTACAACGCCTATCAAAAGTTTACGGACCAGGGAAATTGCAATTTTAGGTTATTTCTCTTACTATAGCAGCCCGACAAACTGCCAAGTGCATGCGAGATGTCGTAAAGTACTGAACTAATGCAGACTACAGCCCATGGTACTCCGGGCTGCCGTGAGGCAGAGAAAGAACTCAAAATTGCTGCTTTCGTGGTCCGTAAACTTCTGCTCTTGGCTGTACGCCCAAGCATATGTAAACGACCTTCCATGCGCTGTTTTCAGCGCCAAGTATGCCGACAGCTTACGGGACCAATTTATTTAGTATTTCACTGACAGTGCTTATTCTGCGTACCAGTGGATGATGTTGATCATGAACGCAGGATAACGTGCAGCATTATTCTGCGAACCGGACAACTGGGTAATGTTCAGGCTTATCCTGTGGACGATACCACGGTAAAGTTTATTCTTATTCGTCTAAAGCAACGTAAAAGATACCAATTAACCCTTATTTACAGAAATAATGAGTACAATTGACTTAAAAGAACGGTTTACAGCAAAAAAACATGAACTACATAAATGCCGAAACTCAAACCCAGGGCATTAGCGCCAAAACCCAATACTCTACCTCTGCGCGACGGAAGCCGACGCGCGGAGCACTTTTCGTGGTATCTCGAAACAGAACGTAACCCCGTAACGTAAAGCCGAGCATTATTCTGTCGTCTGGTCACGGATTACGCAGTGCGTATTTCGTTCTAACTACTGCCAATTCCTCTCGAGGTTCTCGCAGGAAGGGATATACAGAATACATGTCAGAGGTTCCGAACAATGTAAGGCGTTCACAAGTGGAGAACACACACCTATGGAAGGGGCGACTTACTCACTATTCAACATTGAACCTACAACAAAACAAGCATAAGCCAAAAGATTTTACAAGATAAAAGGAAAAAAATTGGGGATGATTACGGATATTAATTAATTGTATAATCAAAAATACCCGAGTGAAAGAAAACAATCACGCAGCCTGAGACACAGACATACAGACATACAGTGCGACAGCTTCAGATGCGCAGCCGTTGTATGGTGGTGCTGGTGAGAACACAGATTCAAAGTAGTTGTCTTAAAAGACGCCATTGCCGCATAGTCGGATATCACTTCGTTGTTAACAACACTATTTTGCTTTCCTTGGTCATTCTGACGCCAAAATTATCGACGAGAAGCCGCAATTCATTAGCATAACGTAGTAATATTTTTCTTTAGCTTCTTTAAGCTGGGTTTGTACCACCGAAGAAAACTCAGTTATCTTTCGACGATCCCTTCCTGGCTTCCTTCGCAGATGTCTTATTTCGCTCTTAAGTTGTATGAGCTGACACACCACGGCACAGAGGAGTTCTTCACTGAACGCTGGAACGCTGTTGTGAACAAATCGAACAGGCAGTGTCGTCATTCCCTATAAGAAACCTTGCTCGGAACGGATAAACTGGGCGAGTTAACAGCCCGTCTCTTGACGGCAGTCAAGGCGCCTGAAATATGAAGTCACGCAAGCACCCGAGATCTTCCGACATTAGCGTGAATCCTGCAACTACAAGGTGATGCCCGAGACGGCGCACTGGAGCGTAGCGCCGCCAGGCACTTAACAACAGTTAAAACGCCTGAGAAGGGAGCCCTAACCTTCTTCCCTGGCAGTTTACAATCTTCACCGCCTTAGGAAGCTACCGCGATGGGCAGATGATGTGAGGCCGCAGGAATCTTGGAAGATGTGCTGCGCTTACATCTGGGCTGCCGCGGCGCGCTTCCCAACGCTGCGCCAAGATCGACGGGCGTGCCGCTATCGAGGCATCTTTGGCGCGCCGACGCGTGCACCCAACCCTATTCAGAACGAGGAAGCACTTCGTCCGAGAACGCGCCCGCAAACAACGTCCCTTTAACTCCTCCTCCCCCTCATCTTTCGCCTCACCTCCTCAGGGACACATACCTCGGCCGCCAGGTTGCTGTGGAGTGTTTGTCTAAAAGTAAGACAAACAACGACAAAAAGAAGTCATTAAGGCGCCGTCAAACGCGCCGCAGCAACGGCCGGGTTCACCTCGATCGCAGGATACGTGGCGTTCTGTGTGCGCCCTCGAAGTTAACGTGGCTTTGTCTATGCGCTCGATCGTATACCGCGCTCGCTTCATTGCAGAATGCGATGCGGTATGTAAACTTGAATACTGCTCATCTGGTAACATTGGTTGCGTTAGCACAGCATAGCTTACGGCGAACCTTAGACTCTAACTGTACCGTCGACGTGCCGGACCTTAGACAAGATGTCTGAAAACCTACTTTTTAA